>NC_051185.1:76998503-77022625 GCF_013339695.2 Rhipicephalus sanguineus
GGATAGTAGTGCTCTCGATGGTTTTGTTAATTTAGCGATAGAAAAAAAAAAACTATCCATCGATCGTCAATTTACCGATTGTTTTGCATCACTACTAGAAGGGCCTTCACGTGAACCTCAACACTAGCCTGCCTTGGTCCTCACATATTAATAAATTTGCTCCCTATTCCATCCATAACGCTTGGCTTTCTGTTGCGCGACTGGCAAAATCCAACTGCTGACCGCTCAATGACACACGTAACGTTTGCACGCTGGCAATTAGAATTGCATCAGCTGCATTACCAAAAACCTTACCGAAAATATTCATATACGAGGTTGAACACATACAGAATAGGGCTGCCCGGTATATGACTCGAAATTATGATCCGATCTCCAGTGTAACGCAGATGAAGTTTGATATTCCTTACAGCTCTAGACATCCTTCCACAATGTGTTCATGCCGATAACCACATGTTACTAACCCTCGAAAAAACTCTGGTACGTCCCGTGCTCGAAAAAAACACTGTATTTGTTATGTAGTGCGAGGTGTGTCATTAAACCGAGTAACATTGCGTTGCAGAAGCGTAGAATCAACGCAGGCTTCAAAACATGTAAATTGCGCAACGTATGCTTCGTTTCAAGGGCATTAATTACAAAGCACACTGCATAATGTGTTATTATTATCAATAACCATCGACAATGTGTGCAGCTGCGCAGGTGCGCATGTCTCTTTAGGGACCTCTAGTGGGTACCTCGCCAAATCGCAAAAAGGAATAATTATGTCGTACTTGGTTCTTGGCAACTCTACTGCAGTAGGCTTTCTAGGATAGTGTGAAGCAGATAATTTACTGGCACACACACGTCACATTCCTTGCGGCATGGTTTAGGTGTCCATCGAGAAGCGGAGTCACGCCAGCGATTGAGAAGGCGAGGCGAACAGGGTACGATTACGCTGTCGCGTTCTGCTCTTGAAAGCAAAGCTCAAGCGGCTTCCAATTTTTTGCGCTCCTCGGCAGGAAGATCGCCCATCTGTCAATAAACTCAATTCCCGCGAAGGGCCGGTGGCTATAGCAACTCCTTCTTTAAGTTGAGTGTTCTCGCCGATGGATATCCGCGGCCGTCAACGGTCTGACGGACGCACGTCGTAGTTACTTTATCTGGTCGATCGCGTCTCGCAAGTGTCCACACCTAAAGAATATGTATCTCACACCATGGTCGTGAAATTTAAGTTATTAAGACAATTATTGACGCTGTAGAATATAATAGGTTCGCCATTTTACCGAAAGCGCTAAACTGTTCCGGATATGAGTGCAAAACACACCTGACAGCTCCACTGGATCGGTCATTGCCATTGGAGCCAATTCTACGGCAATTCCCAGAGAAAGCTCTTTCGTTTCACCATCATTAGTCATACAGGTTTCTCTATCTATCTATCTATCTATCTATCTATCTATCTATCTATCTATCTATCTATCTATCTATCTATCTATCTATCTATCTATCTATCTATCTATCTATCTATCTATCTATCTATCTATCTATCTATCTATCTATCTATCTATCTATCTATCTATCTATCTATCTTATCTAGCCGCCTACGACTTTGTGCTCTCCTGGTCGCTTGGTTAATCGAATGTACACCAAAATTTGTATGGCGTAACATGAAAGTATGACGAACATAAATGACAAGTCATAACATGAAAATCATGACACGCATGTCATGTACAGCATGACTTACGTGCCCCGCTCATGGTGCGCTGGCGGCCGTTTCGCTAGCTTGAGCTACCCCGAAATTGGTACTGCGCGACGTGACTGTGTGACGAACATAAAAACACGAATTAACATGAAAATCATGACACGCATGTCATGTACAGCATGACTTACGCGCCACGCTCATGGTGCGCTGGCGGCCGTTTCGCTAGCTTGAGCTACCCCGAAATTGGTACTGCGCGACGTGACTGTGTGACGAACATATAAACACGAATTAACATGAAAATCATGACACGCATGTCATGTACAGCATGACTTACGCGCCACGCTCATGGTGCGCTGGCGGCCGTTTCGCTAGCTTGATCTACCCGGAAGTTGGTATTGCGCGGCGTTACTGTGTGACGAACATAAATAATATTAGTTAACATGAAAACCATGAGACGCATTTTCCTTAGTGACATACAAGACGATGTATGCAGCGCTTTTCTGGCTGCTTCGCATTACATCGATTCCCACAATGCGTGGGATCTGCCGTCTATTTTAATGTAGCGGGCTCAGCTTGTTTACGTGGGAAGCAGCGCAGTTAGACAAGGTACGACAAGGGCCGAATAAAGACAGGACGACAGGTCGCCCTGTCTGTCATTAGTGAGAAACTGTGCCGCAGTTTGAGAAAAGTGACCACACCGCTTACGAATCTTGCACTGCGTACAGCGACATCGCATTACATCACGCCTTCGGCTCAGTGCACAGCTCGTGTTGTGATTCAAGATGTTCGGTATGCCGTCAAGTTTCTCGTTCTTCCGCGATCATCCTACGACGTCATTCTAGGATGGGATTTTCTTTCAACCCATCAGGCCCTCGTAGACTGCGCTCGTGCTGAACTCACGTTGTCGAATCCGTGCCCTGACCTCGACCACCGCAGTCCCCCTAAAGTCTTTGCCGCAGCTGACGTCCACATCGCGCCTTTGTCCGCCGTCATAGTGCCTGTGTTTTCGCCTGCTGCCACTAACTCTACTGTTTTGTTCCAGCCATCTCTAACGAGTGCGCGTCACTGAACCATCATCCTCCCGTTTGCCGTCATCAACCTTTAAAATGGTTTTGCGGCACTTTACGCGTGCAACGTCTCTGCTGTCCCGTCTCTTGTACTTCGCGGCGAACATCTGGGGAGCCTCACTACTTTTGCTGACATTTTCGACGATACAACACTTGGAGACACGGCATCACTACTGCCTTGTGCCATAACTTCTGCAACTGACACAGCTGCTCCTATGGACGTATTCTGCAAATCCGTCGATTCCCACCTTACGCCTGTGCAGAAGAAACAGCTTGTCCAACTCCTCCAGCGTTTTCGAGCCTCCTTCGACCACGACCAGCCTTCTTTAGGTCGAACGTCAGCAGTTGTCCACCGCATTGATACCGGTCAACATGCACCACTGCGACAGCGTCCATAACATGTGTCGACTTCCGAACGCCGTGTCATCGATCAACAGGTAGACGATATGCTCAAGCGTGGAATAATTCAGCCGTCCAGCAGCCCCTGGGCCTGTCCAGTTGTGCTGGTGAAGAAAAAGGACGGATCCATCAGGTTCTGCGTGGACTACCGCCGTCTCAACCGTATCACGCGCAAGGATGTCTATCCTCTACCGCGCATCGACGACGCCCTACGCTGCCTACAGGGCGCAGAATTCTTTTCTTCCTTAGATCTGCGCTCTGGCTACTGGCAGGTGCCCATGGCGGAGGCCGATCGCGAAAAAACGGCTTTTGTTACGCCCGACGGCCTTTACGAATTTACAGTCATGCCCTTTGGCCTCTGCAACGCGCCCGCCACTTTCGAGCATATGATGGACACGATCCTTCGAGGCCTCAAGTGGAATATTTGCCTTTGTTATTTGGACGACATTGTCATCTTTTCTACCGATTTCGCGACCCATTTCACCCGCCTCGAGCAAGTTCTTGCTTGCCTCTCCACCGCGGGACTGCAACTGATCCTGAAGAAATGCCACTTCACCGCTCGGCAGCTTACGATCCTAGGGCATGTGGTTTAGAATAACGGCATTCTTCGTAATCCCACCAAACTAACAGCCGTTTCAGCGTTCCCAAAACCAACTACCATGAAACAGCTTCGAAGCTTCATCGGCCTTTGTTCCCATTTCCGGCGCTTTGACCGCAACTTCGCCACCATCATCGCTCCTTTGAACAAGCTCTTCGCTGGCTCTAGTGATCTTTCGGCGTGGTCTCCCCCTTGTGACGATGCTTTCGACGAACTGCGCCGCATCCTCACGTCACCTCCTATTCTGCGACACTTCGACCCATCTGCACCCACTGAGATCCACACAGACGCTAGCGGTGTCGGGCTCGGCGCTATTCTTGCACAACGGAAAGATGGCTTCCAAGAGTACGTCGTTGCCTACGCAAGCCGAAGTCTTACCAAAGCCGAAAGCAACTATTCTGTCACCGAAAAGGAATGCCTGCCATTCTTTGGTGACTGACCACCATGCCCTGTGTTGGTTTTCGTCACTAAAAGATCCAAGTGGTCGCCTTGCCCGATGGGCGTTACGGCTCCAAGAATACGATATCCGCGTGGTGTATCGCTCTGGCCGCAAGCATTCAGACGCAGACGCTCTCTCCCGTTCACCCCTGTCTCCTGACTCTGGCAGCTTCACACATACTACCTGCGATACCACCGCCCTCACCATCTCCGACATGCCCTCCGAGCAACGCAAGGATCCTTGGCTTGCTTCCATTCTAGACGTTCTGTCTGGTCAGACCCCTTCTCCATCTTCTCGGACATTGCGTCGGCACGCCGAGCACTTCACCACTCGCGAAGACGTGCTGTACCGCCGAAATTACACACCCGGCGGCCGTAAGTGGTTACTCGTCATTCCGCGTCACCTCCGGTCCGAAATTTGTTCTACGTTGCACGACGACCCACAATGCGGGCACGCAGGTTTCCTTAAAACTTATTCTTGAATCAGGCTTCGATATTACTGGCGTGGCATGTACCGTTTCATTCGACAGTACGTTCGGGCATGTTCCACATGCCAGAGACGCAAGACTCCCCCTCAACACGCCGCCGGCGCCTTGTTTCCTTTGCCATGCCCTGCCCGACCGCTCGACCGCGTCGGCATCGACATCTACGGTCCCCTTCCCAGCACTGCAAACGGTAACCGTTGGATCATCGTTGCTGTCGACCACTTCACACGGTACGCCGAAACTTCACCCCTTCCTTCGTCTACAGCAAAAGACGTGGCCACTTTTATTCTCCACAATCTCGTCCTTCGTCATGGCGCCCCCCGAGAGTTGCTGAGTGATCGCGGTCGTGTGTTTCTCTCGGACATGATCACAGCATTGCTGCGTGAGTGCCGCGTCGTGCACCGCACCACAAGCGCCTATCACCCTCAAACCAATGGGATGACAGAACGCTTTAACCGTACTCTCGGTGAAATGCTGTCTATGTACATCTCGTCAGACCATTCCAACTGGGATCGAGTACTACCGTTTATTACTTTCGCTTAAATTACCGCCATTCAAAGCACTACTGGGTTCTCCCCATTCTTCCTCCTTTACGGACGCGAGCCTTCTTGTACTATGGACACCATTCTTTTGTACCGACCCGATGCCTCAGAGTCTACAGCTCTATCCCAAGCAAATACATATGCTGAAGAATACCGCCAACTTGCACGCTCATTCACAACATAAGACCAGGCGCGAGAAGCACCACCACGACGCGCCCACTGGCACTACTTCCTACGATCCTGGCTCGCTCGTTTGGCTGCGTGTGCCGTCTACTACTCCTGGCCTTTCCACCAAGCTGGTCCCCAAGTACCACTGTCTATATCGTGTACTTCAGCAGACTTCGCCGGTGAACTACCTCATCGAGCCACTGGAACCGTCTTCTAACCATCGCCGCCGTGGCCAGGAAATCGTTCACGTGTCCAGACTCAAACAGTGCTACGATCCTCCTGTGTTTTCTGGCCCCTAGGTCGCCAGGATGGCTCCTATTGCGCGGGGAATAATTGTACTGAATGCGAATGACAGACGCTCCGCTGTTATGCAAGAGGAAGACGACAATCGGTGACTGTGGTTGTCGCTCGCGCTCGTGCTCGCTGGTAGCCGGACCTGCCTGATAAAGAGCCTTTCACAAAGCAACGTCTGACCCTTTCTTCACGTACAACACCCCTATTTCACTATAATAAAATGTTCCGTCACGGGAATCGAACCCATGACCTCTCGGTCCGCGACGAGGGCTGGCGGGCGTTTAGCCCACTGAGCTGACACGGATAGAAGACCAGCAAGACAGTATTTTCAAGAAAGTATGGCCCGCTTTCTTGAGGTAGAAAAAACAAAAGTATGTCTTCCTTCATGGTTGGCTAGGGTAGAACCCCTGCTTACTATGAATGAATTCTAAATCATAATGTTGGTTATCCAGTGCTTGACGGTAGATGCGTGCCTACATGCTTGTGGTGTCTTGTAAGATAATTCTGTTGTCCACGTTTGTGTGATGTACAACCGGAAATAAAGAAAAAAAAACTGAGCTACCGCCAAACACATAACGCAGGCTACATGAACGTGCCTTTTATCTTTCACACTTTCCTCTCGCAGTGCCCTTAGATGGATGGATGGATGGATGGATGTTAAGAGCGTCCCCTTTAAAACGTGGCGGTGACATCTGTGCCATCAGGCTCGAAAAAAACGCTCCGTTGCTACGACCGTCCCCATTCGGCGCGTTTCCAATGCAAGTTTAATTTCGTCAACGCTTTACCACACCGTGAGGTGGCGGTTTGAGCCCAAGCATCGCTCATAGCATCCATCCATTTAGAATAATAGCTCTCCGACGCTCGCCTGGCTGTCGCACCACGTTCCCCGCTCGCCCTGTGAGAAGTAACGGCCAGGCAAAGGAAAGACACCATGCACGTAGTGTTTTCTTCGCATTTCACGACGCTTTCAAGGAGTGCATATTGAGTATCAGTGTTTATTATGTGCTTGTTGATGCCATCTTTGCGTGGGATTTATCATATGCGTGTCCACGTATGTGTTAAGAACTTCAGCTGTCGCAAGAGTTAAATCATGATCATGGGCGTTAGCCGTTGGTACGGAGGTGTGTCACTAAGCGTCAACGTGAATGCGATGCGCCCACATCAAGCGGCGATATGCCTGCCAAACAACAGTAGACATTGTAAAAGCTCTCATATACCAATGCACTAAAAACAATAAAATACTTCTGTGACGACAGGTTTCACTTTCGTGTTATACCGATTCCTATGACGGAGGGATCAGCCATCTTGTCAACACGAAAATGTTTCATGCCGGGGTGCACCAAGAATTTCATGACGCATTTCCGTCACGGAAATAAGTCAGCACAAAGAGCGTCATCAGATGGCAAAGAAAAAAACGATAAGAAAAGGTTCCGTTCACAGGAGTCGAAACCGTGACCTCTCGGTCCGCTACAATGGCTGGCGGGCGTTTAACCCACTGAGATACCGACAAACACACAACGAAGGCTACATGAAAGCGCATTTTACCTTTCACATTTTCCCTTCACAGTGCTATTGGATGGATGGATGTTATGAACGTTTCCTTTATAACGGGTCGTCGACATGTGTGCCATCAAGCTCAAAAAAAAAAAAAAACGCGCCGTTGCCACAACCGTCCCATTCGGCGCGTTTCCAATAGAAGTATATTTTCGTCAATGCTTTAAACAAGGAGGTTTTAAACCTCCTTGCTTTAACACACCGCGAGGTGGTGGATTTTGCCCAAGGCTCGCTGACAGCATACATACATCTCGAAAAATATCTCTCCGACGCTCGTCTGGCTATCACACCGCGTTCCCCGCTCGCCCTGTGAAAAGTACCGGCCAGGCTAGAGGAAGACACGACGAGCGTAGCGTTTCTCTTCGCGTTTGACGAGGCTTTGAACGAGTGCATATGGAGTATCAGTGTTTATTATGTGCTTGTTGATGCCATATTTGCGCGGGATTCTCCATACGCGGTGTCCATGTATATGTTGTTGATGTTGTTTTGTTTAGAACTTCAACTACCGTGAAGGTTAAATCATGATCATGGGCATTAGTGGTCGGTACGAAGATGTGCCACTTGGCGTCAACGTGAGTGCGTCCACATAAAGCGGTGCTATATCTGCCAAACAACAGTAGACATTGTACGATCTCTCATATACCAATGCACTATAAACAATCAGCTACTTCGGTGACGACACGTTTCACTTTCGTGTTATTCCAATTCCTATGTCAGAGGGATCAGCCCTATTTTTTGCACTACTCGTGTTGATGTCGCCGACGCCGGACGCCGGTCAATTTTCGCGTTTGATGATCGCTAGTGCGTTACGAGCCAAAGCACACCAGGTTCATGAGGCACGTCCTATTAGGGTACTCCAGGTGAGTTTGGACTCCTGGGGTTGTGGAATGGAAAGCTGGGCTGGTTGCAATATTTTCACGCTTGATATGGCGCTCAAAGACGAAACGTAGAAGCAGAAAGCGAAGCAGTGCTCGCATTTAACTATATAAAAGAATCAAGAAGACTGCCATGGTAATGTTTCTAGTACATACCTATTTGATTTATTTCATTTATCGTTAATTATTTAATTCTTTTATTTAACTCACTCTTTCTCTCCCTTTGATTATTATTTTTTTCTGTCTCTTTAGCATCCAATTCGGAAACCGTAAACACAATATTTTCGCTTACCTACAAATTATCTCTTTAGAATTATCCTTTTTTTTCGCTCATTCCAAAATCCTACTGCAGCACGAGTCGTGGCCGATCCCCCGTGGTGGGTTGTGCCATTCCTCTAGGAACAACCAACCAACCAAAGCTCGTCCTGCGCTTTCTGATTCTAAGTCTGCGTCTGTGGTCGCTGCAACAACCACGCACCTGGTGTTCTTTTTAACGGTGCCTAAGTCTCAGCACGCGAACGTAGCCGTAGAAAAGAAATATACTGCCGGTTGCTTAGAATTACAGGCGAACGATTTAGAATACCTTGTGCTCTACTATGGCAGCGTGGTTAACAGCTGTCCTTAGTTAAGGTGAAAGAAGAGAGGTGCACCGCCAATACCCGGAAACACTGCCGCTCCGGCGTCCCAAAGAATTACGTCATGATGACGTCACCGACACCATCTTGAATAATTTGCTAGTTCGGCGGCCTTTTAAAAGGGGCCGTAACTGAAGGTGAAATTGGCACTAGTGTTCATGGAGATTCAAAAATTAAAGCAGCCAATGGCAGCCTGCCGCCGTGCCGGCAAAGCCGTGCACCCCGCGCCGGCCGCGGAGGCCGCGCGCGCGCCGCGACTCTAGTTTTGAATTCCTCGAAAGTTCCGTTGTAGCACGATGCGAGTGCTGAGAGCGAGCACCAGGCTGGCCGTGCAGGGAGGCTATGCTTGGCGGACACCTGCAAGTCTCCCGTTGTGGTTAGCGAGTCAATAGGCAGTTTTAGAATAGCGTACGCAAAGCTTTGCGTTGGCTTTTCGCGCAACTGCGCATGCGTCACACGCTAACCGCTTGCGGGCTCCCGTTAAGTGATGGAAATAGCGGGCCGCAAACGCTAACGCTAACTTAGCGTACGCTATTCTAAAACTGCCTATTATTCGCTCTTGAGACTTATCGGAGTGGTCGTTATGTCAGCCGTGCTCCGTCGCCGCCATACAGGAGCCCGCCCTAGTCGCCGGCCGTGATATGAAGTTTCGTGATGTTCCGTTACATGAAGCGAGCTTTGGCCGGCGTGTGGAGCTTTCGTGGTGTCTGCGTGTTGTGCGCTCTTGCCGCCGTGGTGGTTAACGGCACGCACCATTCGTACATCATGGAACGGTGCACGGATACTTCAAGACCGGCCGAGTTCCGCAAGATTCTTCGAGGTTCCGAAAAACTAAAGGTGCGCATGCGGCTTGCGTTCGCAGCCACACATTTACGAATTGCAGTTGGACAACACAGTTATTTTTTTTAATTACGGCTGAATCGTGAAAAGCACGATGTTGCAGTTAATATCGCTGTTCCTAGAAGGAATGAAATTAAAGAACTTGAGACTCATAGTTCAAGTTTTGCGTCTATGACAGAACTGCGTGATGGAAGTGCGTTTTGCTTTTTTTGCCTGTTTATCACTCGCCGTCGTTTAAATACGCGTTCCTGAGACTCAATAGGCAGTTTTAGAATAGCGTACGAAAAGCTTTGCGTTGGCTTTTCGCGCAACTGTCATGCGTCGTACGCTAACCGCCTGCGGGCTCCCGTAGTGACAGAAATAGCGAGCCGCAAACGCTAAAATAGCGTACGCTATTCTAAAACTGCCTAATGTATCGCAGCTTGCACTGAGCCGAGACGACGAAACTACGTTTGCCTCATGCGACTGCGTAATTTGTATCGTTGGAATTAATAGTTTTCAATTGCTTTATTTCAGGACGGAAACGTTTTCGGAGTATTCGAGAAGGCAAGAACTGATGCGTTTGCCCAAGGAGGGGTTAACGGCTGTAGAATCAGCGCTCTGCGAAGTCTCGATCCGCAACTCAAGTGGACCAGCTTTCTACCCTGCCCCCAGTGCTTCTTCTCGGTGCGTGAATATGGTATGTACTTACGGCTGAAGAAGTAGTTTGCGTGTTTATATATTGTCTCTGTTGTTACCTATGGAAAAACCGCTCTAAGGATTCATGTGTAGGCATGAGACATGTCCTATATGCAGAATTTTACTGTTTGTGTTTATCACAGTGAAGTGCTCAGTGTACCCAACACGACGTCCTCCCTTCAGTGGCGTTATATTCAGCTAGGCATTGTATCCGCGGTGAAAGAAAAGCTGCGTATAGGCTTATTTCACCTGGTCGTTGACTAATACGCTTTTCTTCGAATGTCATGGGCTGCTGCATAAACTGACCATGGCCTGCATCCCGTTGCCACCAACTAACTTTCAAGTAGTGTTCAAGTACCATATATTGTGTCTTGCTCTTTTTAGCGCAATGTACTACTTACTGTGCTAAATCTTATCTGTTTCATTTTGTTTATCTGGTGAAGGTGTCCAGCATTTCATGTATATTTGTGCAAAATCTGAGCAAATATGTAAGTGGTTGTTTTGTGTTTCGTATCATTTCAACGGTTAATAAATAAATCATTGCAATATTATTTCATATTTACATATTTTGCGCTTCGTTATGTTTTTGTCATGCACTTACATTTCTTTAAACTACATGATTACCTCTCATCAGAGGCTCCTCTGCACTTTGTTCGGTGTTGCACCAAATGAAAATCGTGTTTCTTATATGTGTGTACGTCAAAGGGCCTACACTTTCCAATGTGTTCGATTTCTTAATTTCTTAATTTTACAATAAACTTTTGTATTTAGTCATGCACACACTGTGAATCCTTCCCTTCTGTTCTTCTCCTGAACTTGTATGGTGCCCCATTACACGCAAATCTTGTTTCGGAAACAGAACAATAAAAAGAGGTAACAGAAATGTTGTAGGAGGATTCATCCTTTATGCTCGAGCACATGCTTGCTGCGGGCAAACGCGAATGCGCGGCCAAGCACAGCACGCGCGCGAGCGCACGCGAACAAAAAAAAAAAATCCCAGCGCGGGGCATAGGAGAGGAGAAAAAGCAAGCGTACAAAATAAAAAACGGTGCGCGGCATGAGAGAGGAGGAAAAGCAAGCGCACAAAATAAAAATAGAAAGAAAACGGCGCGCGGAGAGGGAGGAAGAGGGGGTGGAGGCGAGCGGCTGTTGTTACTGTTGCCCTGACGACGTAAGCAACGTAATCGCTACGTCATCGCCCTTTGAGCTTGGCGGCCTTCTGCAAGGGGCGTAACTCAATAGCGCTCTCGGCGCTGTCGGCGCTTGCGTCGGCGGAGCGTTTGAATTTCGCGTCCTATGGGAACAAACAGACAATAATGCCAAGGAAAGTATAGGGGATGTTTTTAGTAATAAATGTAAGGTAATTGTGAAGAAAGAAAAGTGGACGAAAAGATAGCTTGCCGCGGGCAGGGACCGAACCTGCGACCTTCGAATAACGCGTCCGATGTCATCAGATAATCCTCGTAGGGCTGGCTCCATTGGCAGTGGAGGCGGTGCCAAGGGTCGGTTTCTTCGTATACCTCCCATAGGACGCAGGAAAGAATTGTTAATTTTAAGGGCTCGTTTTCTTTGTTATACACAATATTTATGAGAACTAACAGACAATAATGCCAAGGAAAGTATAGGGGACGTTTTTAGTAATAAATGTAAGGTAATTGTGAAGAAAGAAAAGTGGACGAAAAGATAGCTTGCCGCGGGCAGGGACCGAACCTGCGACCTTCGAATAACGCGTCCGATGTCATCGGACGCGTTATTCGAAGGTCGCAGGTTCGGTCCCTGCCCGCGGCAAGCTATCTTTTCGTCCACTTTTCTTTCTTCACAATTACCTTACATTTATTACTAAAAACGTCCCCTATACTTTCCTTGGCATTATTGTCTGTTAGTTCTCATAAATATTGTGTATAACAAAGAAAACGAGCCCTTAAAATTAACAATTCTTTCCTGCGTCCTATGGGAGGTATACGAAGAAACCGACCCATGGCACCGCCTGCACTGCCAATGGAGCCAGCCCTACGAGGATTATCTGGTAATTCCTCATTCGTTGTGTTAGCAGGAGTGGCACAAGTTTTTCTCGAACGTGTGTATCAAATAGGAGTCTAACCCTTCTATATACACTGTTCTGGAAAGTCATCAGCGGACATCAGTAAAACAAACACTGAACTATATAATACGAATTCGAATATGAGGTGTTAAAATCTCTTCCCGGCTCAAGGATGACATCGAAAAAGTTTGTGAACCGCCCTCACAATGTCGTGGATGACACGCTAACGACGGACCTTTTTCTCGAGAATGGTACGGGAGAACAGATGCGCAAAAACTAATAGAGACACTGTGAGTGTTTAAGCGAGACTGCACGCTGCAGCAATGAAACACAAATAAGTTTAAGGTTACCATAAATATCAGATATTGCGCGAAACCTCAATAGGAATAATGGTTTCAGTGAAATAAGTCCACGAGTGGAGTTTTGTGAGGTAAAGCGAAGGTGTTATTTCGCTCAGAACTTAGTAAAGAAGTTTCAAGTAAATACGCCGAAAAATCTCGTCTGGGATCTGTCTAGATAACGCATCACAATCTGCTACTTGTCAGCAGTTCCTTCATGGTTGCATGCTTCTTCATTAAATGTAACTACGAGAAACACAGAAGGGCGGCCGCAACTGTGAAAAGTTAAGTGAGCATCGAACGACGAAGAATAGCCGAATAGTGTGCTCATCGTTGCCGCTAGCATCTATTATCACGGGCTTCTACACTTCCCGTGCGCATTGAATGGAATGTCATTGTCGGGTGATTTGTGCACGGCGTCTTGCCTCTACTCGCGTGCGTTTGTCAGCGACTTGCTGTACTTGCGCCAGTACAGGGAGAGCTAGTCTTTTATGGAGAGAGAACATGGCGCTATGATCACCGCTTCAGCACGTGCACATGATGTACGCCTTCAGGAAGCGATGGAGATTAGCCTAGAAGGTAATGCACTCGATTTGTGGGCACGGGATCGTGAAGGAAAGAAGCTCAACACGACCAACGTTTTCTCCTCATTATTACAGTTCGGTTTGTATGTGTATTAGCGTTTTTAGCAGGGCTGGTTTATTGCATGCTAAGTACCTAAGCATTAAACCGTCCCTGTCGGCATGTGGGTACCTTAGTCTCGAAGCTCTGTATTAGCCAGTTTCAGCACTGCGTGCACTGCGTGCGTTAAGCTCGTTCACACCAAAAAACTTTGTCACGCTAGCAGGGACGATCGCATCGGCGACAACACAGCTGTGTTCCCACGGCACATGTAGCACTCTCGACGACGTACTCACTGTGTCCGCCAACTCTGGCAAGACGAGCTATGTCACCGTCGGAGTAGAAGGGAGACTCATGAACATCCGCCGCGTCTCCCCTCTAGCCAAGCATTGCTATAGGCCGTGCTGGAATGCCAGAAGCGTCTGAACGCTGCTGTATGCCATCCTAAAAGGCCTCGGCCACGCTGGAAGAAGTGTTCCAATTCCAACAACATGCTTGGGAACACACAATAGAGTTTGTCACAATTCTAAGAATGCTTCTCCCTGAGTTTTCTCGTAACATGATATTCTGATTGGCTTGCGAAAAGCTAGAATTTTCTCCCAGCTACGAAAATCGGTCTCTGCAAGATCTGCGCCAAGATTGCATTTTTTGGTTCCGCAATGTCGTTCGACGTGTCGGCCATCTCGTCGCTAACCGGAAATCTGTCAGTGAGTTTCGGACTTTAAGGCATTGCTTGTGTAAGAATGCTACGTTTCGGGCAGAGCAGACGCAAGTTACCTCTGCGCATGCGCACTATGAAGGACGGGCCATTCTTACGTACCCAACGCTGTAACGCAAGCAACATGCGCAATGCCTAAAGTTGCTATTTGCCACTGTTATCATGCCATCACTCTGCTGCATGTACAGAGCAAGTCACGCTGATAAAACCTATTCGGATCACGCCACCCTAACATAGAGCCGTAATATACGGTAGTGCGAACTTTACAGTATTCACAGCACTGCGAATATCCTTACTATTTTTTTCCATTAATGCGGTATACGTGACGCACGGCACGATTTTCTCGTCGCGAAGGCCTAAATGGAGGGGATACGCTAAGCATGAGTCAAGTCCTCCCTCCAGCATGGTTTAATCATAGAAATGCTTGCGCACTTCAAATTGTCACTGTGGAAGTTCTCGCTGCTTCTAACCAGCAAAAGTTACGCCATTGTCAGATTGATAAGCTTGAGGCTCATTTCATTGAAATACGTGGTTCTCAAACGAGCGCCCACGAAATCCGTCCTCGAAAAGAAAAAAAGTCCCAGTTTCGCAGCAAGGACGAACCAATCAATGCGATAGCAAGAAACGCGACCCGTGATGGACGCGCTGCTACGCTGAAGAAACATCTGCCCCCAGCAGCAACTACCACGCGAGCAGACTGCGGAAGCGCAAGGTTCTCCCTGCGCAAATATTAGAAGAAGCGAGCGAGCTGGCCGGTGAAATTTAAATGCGTCTGTAGCGCTCCTGGCACCATCTCGCTGTTAATGAAGAAATGCTTATAAGAGCCTGCCGTCTCTGAGTCATGCCAGCGGAAAGTGGTGTGTATATAACGCTCGCTGTTAGCCACCTGAAGGATCTGCGCTTTGTGGCGTAGTGATTAGCGCCACGCGCTACGGAGTAAGAGGTCGCTGGTTCGATTCCGCGTTTCGGAAGCATTGTTCTGAATTATTTTTCTTTGGGACTTTTATATATATATTGCAGTGAAGAGTGGCACCACGGCTTGGAAGCAATATGGACAAGGAAGAAGGAAGAGAAGAACGAGGCGCGGAAGGAAACAGCCAGCCTGCAGCAAAGGTTCTGTCTCTGTCTTTACAATGGCCCAGTCGCGAACCACCGACCCGAACAACCCTGCGTCCAGGACATTGTGAAGTGGACGAGTACTCTCAGACTCGCCACCGACTACGGACAGCGTCCAAGCCTCCACGGCGGCTCCGCAGCAGGACTTCAGCGTCGCAATTTTCCCACGCCGTCTCCTTGCTCGCTGAAGAGCTCAAGACATCCGGCTCTGGGTGCACCACACTTACATCGTTCAACGAAAACGAAATGTCAATTTTCATGGTTTTAAGGATGACCCTACCAGGTGGGTAGGCATGGTCAACTCGGTTGCTCTCAAGCACTCTTGAACGGACACAACCAAAAATTTGTCGCCGAAGGACGTCTACTAGGATCCGCTGAAGCATGGTATCGATTCCAAGGCAACGAATACACTACATGGCGAACTTGGAGCGCGGCTCTGACGTCCACGTTTGCGCCGCTTCCGAGCGTTTTCGACGCTCGTTTCATGACCATGCGTTCACGCCGGCAGCGAGCTACCGAAGGCATAGCAACATACATCTACGACAAGCTGTCCCTATTACAAGCTTACGACATACGCTGGACCACCTCAGCAGTCAGGCAGTACGTCATCGACGGGATCCACGACTCGACGCACGCGGCCGTCTTGTCCGCCCACACCCACCAGGCCGACATCTCCGCTTTCGTACGCCAGGTAGTCGACTTGCAGGACACTCCTTACCGTCGCGCGGCTACAGTCTGCCCACAGGAGCCGGCTCCACCGAGACGCGGATGCTATACGTGTGGACGCTTCGAGCATGACTATAAAAACTGACCATAAGGCCAGCATCAATCCATGCAATATCAAGCACGCCCACCTCCAACGCTCATGGTTCCCGTCGACGGCATCGGAGAACTTACGGCTCTAGTCGATACGGAAGCGCAGCGTACGGCGTTGCTTCGACGCCCGCCCCAGGAGATCTCCAGCCTTGGACTGAGCCACCCGGCGGGGCCTCGGTGGCGACGTACTACCGGTCGGCGCCCTAAACCTGCAGCTCCAAACCGAACCATCAAACTCCATCTTACACAAAGCCCGGTGCTTTACCACGTTAATGAAGATTGGGTGACAAAAGTGCATACTGATGCGAGTCAGATTGGCTTCGGGGCAGTTTTTCTTCAACGTGACACAAGTGGGCTTGGACACGTCGTTTCCTCAGACGCGGAGCGTCATTACCATTCGAATGAACTGGACTGTTTGGCTGGGGTATGGAGTGTGGATGGAAAGTTCCGCCACTATTTGTTTGGCCGGCACTTCACGGTGGTGACGGAGAACTCCGCGATTGCATGGATGTTCCAAAAGCAACACCTAAAACACAAGTTTCCCGATGAATTGTGCGGCTCCTGGACTACACGTACGCTGTTTGTCACCGTGCTGGAGCACAGAATCAGCTGGCGGACGCTTTATGACAAAATTCGATCGAGGAAGTTTCCCCAGAGAATCCAGAAAGCTGGATCATGCTTTCCCAACAAGACCTGACGAAGGCCCAATGCGCAGAGGAATGTCTGGTATCCCTTATAGACTCCATTGAGGATACGGGACACAATGTCGAGTTCGTTTTACGGGACGGTACGTTGTATCGTCGTCACTGGGCCGATAAGAGAGACGAGCGTCATCTTCTGGTGATTTCTGGATACTTACGATCGAGTATTTGGCGTGCCATCCGTGACAGTCCCGAAGGAGGCCATGCCGGCTATCGAGCCACCTTACGCAAGGCACAAGAACGATTTTGGTGGCCGAAAATGGACAAAAGTGTACGCTCGTACGTTGCCTGCTGCGAGGTGTGTCAAAAAGACAAACGACGTCACGGAGGTCAACATGGATTTGTTACGCCCATTACGCCTCCGGAGACAATTTTCCACACGATGGCATAGATCACATTGGGCCTCTCCCAACGTCGGCAGCGGGTAATCGCTATATTATACTCGCTGTGGATTACTTATCCAAGTTCGTAGAGGTCGCGGCCGTGCCTTCGCTTGCTGCTAGCTACCTCTTTTGATTCTTGAGAGAGCGCTCCGATTGGCGTCACGGTCTTCCTAACAAGTTGATCGACCGGTCGACCACCTTCCGCAGTCGCGAGCTCCCCAATTACCTGCAGCAAGCTGGAGTTGAGCATCACTTCGCGTCGTCATACCATCCACAGGCGAACGGACTGGCGAAAAGGCCGAACCAAACTATCCAGGCTCGACTCGCACCGTATTGCAAGAACCACAAACGAGGTTAAGCTGATTGGGATGACCACCTCCAAGCGCCTGCAACTTGCCCCTGCGAGATTGTCTACGGCCAGCTACCGCAACTGCACGCTATATTCAGTTGGGACACAACCGTCAAAGCTGGACGCTCCGTTGCGCGCTAGGCACTTTGTCGCTATATCAGAACGGAGGCGAGCAGGAGGATTTTACATGATCAACAGTCGCAAAATCGCTGCTACGACCGACGCCACCGTCTGGCAACAAAATATTAGCCCCGAGAACAAACACTGGCGTCGCTGCAGTCGCTCCGATGTGACGTCACGGCAAGGACTCGCCTGCTCCGCCTCCGGGGATTGCCGTGTTCTGCGCCCGCCGTTTACCGCTCTTTTCGCAATACGGTGGCGATTACTCCTCAATTTTACGATGCAAATTTCCCAAGGCAGAAGGTGGAAGCTTTTTTACCAGAAAGAGTAAACAAAGTCATGTAAAGTTCGGATAATATAGCTTTGCATAGGCAAACTCCCGTCCGAACTAAAAAAAAAAAACTGAAAAGGGTGATGTAGGACGGCAAGGCGTTGGTTGTTTTCACCGCCTATACTCAAAGAAATCGGTGCTAAAATATGTATGCTAATTATTTCTAACTTCATCACAGCACGGCAGAGACTCCGAGGTTAAAACTCGTCTCCTGAAGTATTACAAATGAAATTACGTCGTTTTCAATTCACCTTGCACGTTGCGGTTTGTCGTGCAAGTTATATCTGCCTCTGTGTGATTAATCTAGGTGATTTAACAGAATTGCGCTGCCACACACACAACGGTTTCGAAAATGCTGAGATGTTGGCCTACTTAGATAATATATGCACAGATCTCAACAGTCATCACGGATTATGTAGTCGTGTACGCTGATTTGCTTGAACTGCTGATTCGATCAAACACCACGTCACAAACGTTAATGTTGATTTTACGTGGGAGCACTGCTGATAGTAATCGCTTGCCAGACAAACGCCAGAAATTCAAAATGGGCGTTCTGCAGTGTTTCGATGGCGCACTCAAAGATTGGACCCAAGTAATAATTAAACGTCATTCGCCTCAATGTAGCAACGGCTGGTCTCGCACGTCGTATGTACATACAGGTTGATACTGCTCAGGAGTAATGAACTGGAAGGAACATTAATTTAAGAGTTTGATATATAAACTGCGTGGCGAGCGTGACTGCGCCGTTGCAACTATGCTGCTTGAACATACAATCTGACAGTAATAAGTTTCCGCATTTAACCTCAACTTGTTTTTGTAGTGAAATGAAGCTCCGAAATAATTGCAAGAAAATCTTGAAACTATACAACATGACCAGAGAGCAAGTACAGAAGAAAAACTAAAATGACAGCTTTGGCGGTATTCTGGGGCGAGCGCTTATTGTTCGCGAGGCTGGATACTGCATGCCTTTTTGCAACCGCGCGCGGGGCCTGGCAAACCGGCAAAAATGCTGTCCGCATATCGCGGACGCGTCCAATGCAAATAACACTTGTGGAGGCAAAACCATCACATCTCCTGAAGGAATAGCCCGTGAGCAACGCAACCTAATAATGTCAAAACCACGACATGAATGTGAGGCTCGCTGTAGGTTCATTTTGACCACCTCGAATTTTTTAACGTGTATCTAAGCGCAGCTATATTCTTGCTTTTCACCGCCGTCGGATAACGGCTGCTGTGGTCGGCAATCAAACCAATCTTCGAGGTTAGCAGCGCGACACAACAACACAATCTGACCCCCCCCCCCTATCGAAGTGTGCACGCATGAGGTAGTGCGGGCATCCTCGGCGACTGTACAGAAAAAGAATGTATAGATTTTTGTCCTTTTACTAAGAACATTATCGATGCTGTTTTCGTCATTCGTCTGAAGTTTGACACACCGAACGCAAACAGCGGAACAGCGCACGAAGCGAACGCACGTTATGTAGGCGCGCTACGGCGGGCGTCGAAGAGTCCCTGCCGTGACATCATCCAGGCCTCCCGCCAGGCGGCGCCACTCCAACTTCTCGAGGCTAATAGTGTAGGCGACGAGGTGTGGCTGCAGCGAGGTACATCATCATCTTCAAGCAAACTGCGCCTAAAATACGAAAGTCATCTCGTTATTTCCGAGCGCCTGGGAAAGAATGACTGGCGATTACGGTCCATGGCTTCTGAAGCGCGCACAGACAACAGAAAACGAAATAACTTTGCTGTGCACGTGTCGCGAATTAAGAACTGCGTCCGTCGACAAACGCGACATTGGCTTATCTCATTTTCTTGCAGGAGTAGACCCGTTGCAGCGTGGCCGACTGTAGTGAAGAGTGGCACCACGGCTTGGAAGCAAAAACGAAAAGGAAGAAGGAAGAGAAGAACGGTGTGCAGAATAGAACAGCCGGCAAGGGTGCTGTCTCTGTCTCTGCCTTTCCAATACATACATACTTATACATATACGGTGCATAACGGCGGCGACGACAAAAACCAGCCGATACTGTCCATATAATTTCTATTGCAATAAAAATTTATGTATATCCACGAAGCGAATGATGATGAGTGGGCGAAGCATAGGGAATCAATCGGCTAACCGTGAATAACCCGTACATTGCCAACTCGAGCATGCAATTGCATGAAAAACACGTGTGTATAGTATATAAATTGTTGTTTTATTGATGTTATAAGGCGTATATGGGGTTGAGGTACGGGCTTTGTGTCCTCTTCATTTGCTGCAGCTTTGCGAGCCCTCAGCTCCGGATCGGCTTCGCAAACCTGTTGTCTGCGTTGTCATTTTGCTTCTCCTTCCCGCGCCTTCACCTCGGGGTCCGCTTGTTGTCTGCGTCGCCGTGCTGCAGCAGCTTTGCGAGCCCTCGGCTTCGCTTGCAGTTGAGCCGCTGCCCTCGCCTTTTCATCCATTTCAGAAGCGGCCGTTTTCATCCATGGTTGAACAGAGAAAAAGAGAGCGCGCTGGAAACGCGCACTTATATAGCCCTTGGGCACCTCAGCGCCCCTGGCGGTCTCCATTCAAACCAGAGCACGCGCCGGATACAAGTGCTGCTTGCGCATCGCCCCTAGCGGACTCTATGTTAGACGAGGGGGGGGTACAAGACTCGGCCCTAACGTGCTTCGCCCCTAAAACACGTATTTGGAGGCACACTATGCCCCGTGACAGTGGCCCAATCTGATTTTTTGATATGCTTCGCCGCATAACGTTGTTCTATTGCGGCGGGGCTGACTTATGTTTCCCTTCTTCGTAAGTTTTATTGCAGTTTTGTACGACACATGCACGTGAGCATACATTTTCTAGGTTTGCATATGTGAAGAGCAAAGAGGCAGAAAGAGGCTGAATGGGGCTTCAGACCACAAAACTTACTAACAAGCTGTTCAGATCGAGACGGCGTGGCACTTTATTTTGACCACAGAGAAATAAAAGGCACCGGTTCACGCTTCATGTCAACGCCCCCTCCCCCCCCCCCCCAGCCCCCATCCTGTTCTCTGAGTAGGAGGGGTCCCTCATCACTTCCACCGGCCCAAAAGGGGTCCCCAAAACATCCATTGCTCCGAACCACTGATTTTAATGACGAGAACAAACATGTTGAGATAACATATTATGTTCGTTTAATGCTAATATTGGAGCTGCGGCTACCTGTGCTTATGCATATTAAAAAAAAAGATAGTTGATCCCTCTGTCTAGGAATCGGTATAGCACGAAAGTGAAACGTGTCGTCACAGAAGTAGTTGATCGCTTTAGTGTATTGGTATATCAGACCTTGTATAATGTCTATTGTTGTTTGGCAGATGTATCAGCGCCTGATGTGGACGCACTCACAGTGACGCCTAGTGGCACATCTCCGTACCGACGACTAACACCCATGATCATGACTTAACCCATGCGGTAGCTGGAACAGATGGCGGGGAGCGTGAGCAGCATGGTGACCGCGTGTTTGCCAACATGCACACAAATTTGCTTACTCCGAATGTACAGGCTAGACGCGCGTCGCGTCGGGGTGCCTCGATCCACACCAGCCTGTCGGTGGCGGGAGGACACGTGCGCGAATCACCCGACACCACGGAAAAGGCTGAAGCAGTGTATTTTATCTGGAAATGATGAGAAAAAACGGATGCTTAATGCGCCATAACATCAGTTCAAAAGTCGCCAAAAAGTAGCCATGCAACCACCTTGAAATTTTTGTCGACAGACAACATGATAAAGTAGACAATTTGGCGCAAAGTAGCCACCAATGGGAAACCTAGCCGACGTGCACGTTGTGTGGTGCCTTGCACAGAGATCGGATTTGTGGCTTCAAAAAACACGGAATTGTACTAATGCAATGAAAACGGTACGGTAGTACATACACCACAAAGAAACCTTAATTTATTTATAGCAATTCTCATTGTGCTAATGGTGGATAAATATTCTCGTTGTGTAGCCTATGACCAGACTAGAGGGGACACGCGGCACGTTGGTCAAGTGCTCCCTCCAGTTGGGCCACGTTTTAAGCGCTGAAATTCCAACCCATTTAAACTTGCTAGCGTCGAAGTTACCGCGGCTTCTGAGCAGTAAAATTTGAGCCCTCACCAGAAGGATAGATTTATAACTTTTAATTTTAATAAAGGCAGTAAACCTTTGTGCAGAACACGCTACATTACTTTATTGAAAATTAGTACAACTACCTGCGCGTTGGTCCCTTCCTTTTGAAAACATTGATTTTTTCTCCATCTGGTTCGAAACGACCTGCTCATACGTGGCGGCTGTGTCTGACAGGTGCTTCAAAAGGAATCGTGCTCGAAGACTGCTACTTAGGTAAGGAAAAACACAAACTCTGTGTCACGCGCACCTCCTACGTCCATAGGAGTAACCACCGGGGGCAAGGGGGTGCAAGCCCCCCCCCCCCACTGAGAAAATTTAGAGGGGCGGAGCCACCCCACTTTTGACAGTGGTCACTGTCGGCTGCACACTGGCAAACAAACAACTCAGACGAAGTCTTTCTTCAACACACGAATAACGTATTTATGTAATGAAATTTGTCCTACGCTTCTGCAGTGAAGATTGGCGTCCGTGTCTCATGACCACGCAGTGTGAAGCTATCTGCGGTGCAGGCTGCTTATGCGACGCTTTCATGCGTTGCACTCCGTCATTGCAGAGGAGGCCACCGCTGAGCACGAGCTCTGTACTTTTATTTTTCGGTAGCTGAGCTGAAATACGAGTCATCGACGACGCAAATACGGGTGGGAAGCAGTAAAAATGTGATAAACCGATCGAACCTTTTCCTCTTCCGCTCAGTTAATATTCTTTCATCGAAAAAGTTTAGTATCCAAGCATCTGTAAGCAATGATTGTTTTAGCTGGGCCGAACCGGAAAAGCTAAAAAAGTGTTTCCACTTAAGTGTCCGTATAACCTGTTTGCGGCGGTACTTACATCATAGCGTAGCTTGCAGCGATCGCAACGGCTTGCAACAAGGGGACGACTAAGGCAGTGTACTCAAGCACATTGGGAAGCCCATCTTTCAAGCATGGCCCGCAACTTGATCTATCGAACCAGGGAGATGATCAGGGACCACGGTTTCCGGACTAAGGAGACTGAATTGACAGCCGGGATCGTTGCCCTTCATTCATCTTGAATTTACTTGTACAGCATTAAATATAACTCGGACGCCAACGAAGTACACACGTGCAGTGCTGATTATTTCTCTATCCCCCTCTTTCTCAGCAAGTATGCGATCACAAATTTATATACGCGCACAAAGATCTCAATATCGTTGTACTACAATCGAAAATATTTGTTATGATCATATGAATCCATCTCGCCTGCAGCTATAAGTAACCACTGCCAATGTGATCGGCGGTCAGCTTTCTTGTATTACGCTCAGGGTAAGACACTGGCCGGCTATTCCAAAAAACGTTTCGGCAATACTCAGCATAGTAATGCGCTGTTTAGTGTATACACGTCATTTTAAACCCGCTATATCTCAGAGATTTCTGACGTCGCGTAACAAGTAGACGATTTTATGGCATAATGAAACTTTTTGAAGAACGCGCCGAAGAATCAATGGCCAACAATATGCCGTATTGGAAATAGCTTATTCTCTTTTCTTTTACGTAGTCACGTTTATTCGCGAAATCCAGTCCAAAAATGTGTAATTTTTTTATTCCTGAAATAAATTCTTCAGACAATTCTATTTAAGAAAAAAATTGTCTAAAATTTTCTTTTGTCACCGTAAAGTGACAAAAAAATCAGTTTAGTGGTTACATACATATGGTTTGTTCGTAGTAAAATCAAGCAGAATCCTAAAAAAAAAGCTTCACAGTTTTTTCTGAATAAAAATTATGCATTGTATTAAACATAGCTCACAAACATACAAAAATAAGCACACCAGTGTACGTTTCCGGTTAAAAACGCTCGTGCTCTAACACTAAAAACTTTTCACGTGTGATAGCCTTTGAAGCATGGCTCCCCGCGCACGCGTTTCAGATGTCGCTCCTTGATCGTCATCGGAGTCTGAACTCGTCAAAAAATCCTCGTCTGACGAACTGAAATCGAATGAATCAGATTCTGATCGGCAATTGGGGAATAGTCCGCATCGGAAGAATCGCTGCTCGACTCACCGGCAGCAGCGCAACCGACGCGCGCTTCCATAGCGTGAGCGAACTGCGTCAATGAGCGCACGGGAGAAAGCTATGGTTGTGCGCCCGTCCGGAAAGCAAAACGAGTGAAAAGCTACAGTAATACTTCGTCTTATCGCCAACAAGACGTAGTTAGTTTTTCCGAGACCCCAAAACAGGAAACGCAATCACGGCGGCGTCGTTTGCGTAA
>NC_051185.1:77022725-77093214 GCF_013339695.2 Rhipicephalus sanguineus
TATTATATATATATGCGGACATGACGGCAACGGTGATGCCGATGCAAGAACCCGCCGAGAATGTCCATATAATTGCTATCGCAATAAAGCCTATTATTAACATTTTGTTAAATTGAGTACAGTTGTTTATATAGAAAAGTTGTTGCTCCGTGACAACTTATACAAGTCCTACGTTTTAGAAATAATAAAAACAGCGCAGCTTGCACTAAGTCGCGCATGCTGGGTCACAGCAGAGGTTGGTGGGCACCTAGCCGATCCTGATTTGGCTTTTTTACCATCTCACCTCTCTTCTCACCCACTGTTTACATAGTATCATAACCATGCCTACTCTCTTTTTTTGCGATCTTTTCTTTATTTGAGTCTGTTTTATTTCTATCTCTATGCTATTTCTTTCTTTCTCTTTTTCTCTTTCTTCCCTTTGCTTATCTCTTTCTTTATATGTACTTCTCTCTCTGTAGTCGTTCTCTCGCCATCTATCTTTTCCTCTGTTTCTTTTCTGATTTTCTTCTTTTAACTTTCTCTTTCTCCCTCTTTCTCTCTCTCTCTTCTTGTACTGCATTCTCCCCTCAGGCTACTTACCCTCGAATCTGTCCTCCTCACCATCACTCCTCTTTCCCACCGCCTTTCTGTACTATACTATACTATACTATACAAGCTATGCTACGCTCTGATATCGTGCCTGGATAGCCAGTGGCTATGCCGCTCGCCGTCGGATCGTGGGGACGCGTGGTCAGATCTCGCCTGGCCAAGAAATTTTTTTCGCCAAGAATTTCTATTCTCTATTATTTCTCTCTCTTCTTTTCTGTACTCGTTGTCTCGCCTGTCAGATATTGCAGGCACGCGGACATATCGGCGCCCGTGTTCTTGGAGCGAAGCGTAGAGGAAGAGAAGCGCATGCGATGATGATGATGATAATTTTCTATCTACGACACACGGCAAACCTCGACAATAACAGCTCTGCTGTAAAATAAAAAAAATTACACGTAATTTGGGGTACCCATGGTCGAACTTCAAGGCCCCCAGTGCGCCGGGCACGGTGAAAAGGTGGCCACTCTGTGACGTCATTGTCGGGAATTGGTAGGTAATCTCTCTAAGATACCCTCACTGTTCGTTCGGAGGAGACGGATAGACAGCAGACCCACCGCGCGTGCACTTAAGTGGTTCGACTGTGACCTGCGATAGGTCCATGCCTGATCGAACGCGGGCCAGGGGCAAGAGTCGGGAGACAGCGAATATACGAAACCAAGGTCCGATTTATTACAACCCGATAAAAGTACGCGAGACAAGCAAAATACACAGGCTAGGTGCGACAAATCTCGCACCCCCACGCGCCACACAACGCGCACAACGTGGTGGCTAACCCCCAAACACCAGAACTACCACCCCGCTCAAAAATACACGCGACTTATGCATAAACACTGCGGTAACAGTAAGCAACAAAAACTCGCGATGATACACAAACTTGGATGTAACCGATTAAGAAGTTCTGACGAGAGAGGAGAGGAGAGCGTTGAACGCGGCGCTTATCTGGTTGGCTGCCTCGTCGAGGTCCGAGCTGGTGGCTCCGGCTGCTGCCCTCAGTCTTACGCCGCTGGTCGGGTAAGCAGGTGCTAAGTTACACTGGCCGCTGCCGATGATTCTGAGTCCAGTGGTCCGGCTGGGTATATGTTGGTGAGCTTGAGCCGAGTGAGTCGGTTGAGAAATGTTTATGATTTGAGTTCGAGTGAGTCCCGTTGAGGAAAATTTTTGGTGAGTCTAGAGTCGAGTGAGCCTCAGAGGAAAATATATTTCTTGAGTGAGTCTGAGTGAGCTCCAATTTTTTCGCCGACCTATGGTTGTGTCTAACACGGACGTAGGAATTCGAGCAGAAAACAAAGCTTACACGAATACACTTCAATTAAGACTAAGCTTAGTTCCGGGAAGGGACATTAATAATAATGTAGTGATAAATACGGTTACCATAGAGAACGATGAAGAAGACGGTTGTTGTGGTTGGTGCTCGTGCTGGCTCCGTTTTTGGGAACTGACTGCTGCTCCCGTCGCTGTCCCGCCTCTAAGGACGCTCACCTGTACCTAAACCATTAAACGCATACTATCAATTGGTGGATCGTGCTGGGTTCTTCACCCTGGAAGTTCGTTCTCGGACTCTGCCCCCCGCCTTGTCAATTCCTGACGACATGGCCCAGCAAGCTGCTACCCCAACTCTTACCTGTTCCGGCATGCCAAGACAGCGGGATCCGGTGATCCCGCTGTCTCCGACGAGCAAGACGCCGCAGAGTGGCTATCTTCATACGAAATAGCAAGCGCGCACAATAAGTGGGATGAAGCCGATAAGCTTGGCTACCTTCACTTCTATCTCGCGGGTGTGGCACAGCTGTGGTTTAACAATCACCAAGCTGACATTCCTAACTGGTCGTCCTTTAAGAAACGCTTCGCGGAAGTATTCGGCCGACCCGCTGTTGGCAAGCTCCGCGCCGAACAGCGTTTGCGCGGCCGCGCGCAGCGGTCTGGTGAGACCCTCACGTCATATATCGAGGATGTTGTGGACCTCTGCCGTCGTATCGATCCAGACATGTCTGATCCTGACAAAATCCGGCACGTTATGAAAGGTATCGAAGACGACGCCTTCCACATGCTCGTTGCCAAAAACCCCCAAACTGTCGCAGAGGTAACTCAGTACTGTCAGAGCTACGACAAGCTGCTGAGACAGCGCATTTCTACGCGACAGCCGAGCTCCGACACGGCCGCAACGTCTGCATTAACTGTTCGCGCTATTTCTACCGACCAGACCGTGTTAATGCACCAGAAACAGCAGTTCGTCCGCAAATAAGGGACGCGACAATTATCTCTTGTGCCTTACGTTCCGGCCAGTGCGCATACGCTGACCCCAACGCTCAGACAAGCGATAGAGGAGCAAGTCTATGACGCTCTGCCTTCCACTTACCATCATTCGCCTACCTCCGTACCTCTGACTTACGCTGAGGTCGCCAGACGACCATCGCTGTCGCTACCACTCGTCACGGACCCTGCTCGACAGACTAATGCCTCCTACGCAACAAGTCCGCCTGTACGCCTGGACCCGCCTCCTTTTCGCCGTCCTGCACCACCGTCCTCTAATCCATGGCGCACACCCGACAACAGGCCGATCTCCTACTCCTGCCGTCTCCCTGGCCATGTCGCCCGTTTCTGTCGTCTTCGTGATTTCCGCCAAGGTGCTGGCGAAGAAGGTAACGGCTACTATCGTACAGAGCCATCTCAGTCGAGTTCCTTCCACCCCACGTCGGACACGTCATCGTCAAGTCGTCCCGGCTTCGAAAGGCATAGGTCACCCTCTCCACGGCGCCGTTCCATTTCGCCTATGATTCGTCGACCGCCACCCATCCCAACGGAAAACTAACCATCGCAGTTCCCGAGGCAAGAGCTGCGCTCATATTGAAAACTTCAAGGCCTCGATTTCTACCCGCCAACGAAATACCCGCGTATATTGATGGTGTAGCTGTGCAAGCGCTCGTTGATACTGGTGCTGCTGTGTCTGTGCTGAGTGGTGAACTGTGCCGCAAGTTAAAGAAGATTACGATCACGCTTTCCGACGTCTCTCTCCGTACGGCAACTTCGCACCACATCCAAACTTCTGTCGCGTGCACAGCTCGGCTAGTCATACAGAACGTTTTGTATGCAGTTGCATTTGTCGTATTTTCACCATGTTCGCATGACATCATTTTGGGCTGGGACTTGCGTTCCACTCATCATGCCGTCGTTGACTGTGCGCGTGCCGAACTTGAGTTGTCAACGATGTGTGAACTGCCGCTCTGTCAAACGCCGATGTATGACGGGCCCTCTGACCAGGTATTATCTTCTCGAGTCGTCGTCGCTGCGGACACTCACATTCCTCCTCTGTCCTCTGTTTTTGTGCCACTCTCTTGCGACGGCGCGTCCTCTGTCACTGCCCTGTTTACACCCTCCGAAGCATCTGGCTCTCGCAAGATCTTCCTTCTCCCATTCGCAGTTGTCACTATAGAAAACTCTTGCGGCGCCATTTATATCACGAACCCGTTTTCTTCCCCAGCCACATTATTCCGCGGCGAACTCATAGGTCACCTTGCGGAAATAGTTTCTGTTTACTCCAGTCACCTCCCTGATGGCTCGACAACTCCTCACGTCAACAGCATTGCCTCTGATACCACTAACACTTCATCTCTCAAGGCATTCCTTCCATCGATTGATTCTGAACTCCCCCCTGCTCAGTGTACCCAACTCTTGGCGCTACTTGATCGCTTCAAGACGTCATTCGACCATAACCAACGTTCTTTGGGCCGCACATCTGCCATCGTTCACCGTATTGACACCGGCACCCATGCACCTTTGCGCCAGCGTCCGTATCGAGTCTCTCACGCTGAACGCCGGGTCATCGACGAGCAGGTGAGCGACATGCTTAAACGTGGCGTAATACAACCTTCACACAGCCCTTGGGCCTCCCCGGTTGCGCTCGGGAAAAAAAAGGACGGCAGCATCAGATTCCGCGTTGATTATAGGCGTCTTAATAAGATCACGCGAAAAGATGCTTACCCGCTGCCCATAATCGACGACGCTCTCGATTGCCTGCAAGGAGCGGAGTTATTTTCTTCTTTAGACCTTCGATCGGGCTACTGGCAGGTTCCTATGAATGAAGCCGACCGCCCCAATACTGCGTTTGTAACTGTCTGATGGACAACATCCTAAGAGGCCTAAAACAGAACACGTGCCTGTGCTATCTGGATGACATCGTCGTTTTTTCGAAGGACTTCGACTCCCACCTCAGTCGCCTCGCAACCGTCCTCACTTGCCTTGCGGACGCGGGACTGCAGCTGAACTCGAAGAAGTGCAATTTCGCCGCACGCCAGCTTACCATCTTAGGGCATGTTGTCAGCAAGGATGGTGTCTGTCCCGATCCTGCAAAGCTTCGCGCTGTCGCCGACTTTCCCAGGCCGTCTACACTAAAAGAACTCCGTAGCTTCATAGGCCTCTGTTCTTACTTTCGCAGATTTGTGCGCAATTTCGCGACAATAATCGCCCCACTCACACAACTACTTGCCGACAACCAAGACATCTCGGCGTGGTCTTCCGCTTCCGACAAAGCGTTCGCCTCCTTGCGCCATCTTCTGACATCCCCACCTATCCTACGCCACTTTGACCAGGATGCTCCAACCGAAATCCACACAGACGCTAGTGGAGTAGGCCTCGGCACTGTTCTTGACCAGCGTAAATCTAGCTTCGACGAGTATGTCGTTTCCTACGCCAGTCGCACTCTCACTAAAGCGGAAAAGAACTACTCAGTCACGGAACAAGAATGCCTTGCCATCGTTTGGGCAATCACGAAATTTCGACCTTACGTATATGGCCGCCCATTCGACGTCGTGACTGATCACCACGGTTTGTGCTTGTTGTCGTCATTAAAAGACCCATCTGGTCACCTAGCTCGGTGGGCGCTCCGTCTTCAAGATTATGACATCCGTGTCGTCAATCGGTCAGGCCGTAAGCATTCGGATGCCGACGCTCTTTCTCGTTGCCAACTTCCCCATGAGTATGCTGTTGCGCCTATTTCCGGATGCGATTGTTTATTTCTTGAAGATGCGGACATGTCATCTGAGCAACGCCAGGATCCATGGATAGCCTCTCTCCTAGAGTACCTGTCTCAGGCGTCTCTACGTACTACCAACCGCTCGCTTCGACGCACTGCTCGCCACTTTAAAATCCGCGACGGCCTCCTGTACCGCCGAAGCTACCTGTCTGATATCCGCAAATGGTTGCTGGTAATCCCTCGTCATCTACGTTCCGACGTCTGTGCCTCCTTTCACGCGGATCCGCAATGCGCCCATGGTGGTAGGTGTAGACATAGGCACGCCTCCGGATTCGATACTACTAGCGCGGAATGTACCGCTTTCTTCGGCAGTACGTCCGTACATGCTCTAAGGGCCAACGCCGGAAGAGCTCTCTGCACACGACCACAGGGCCACTCCAACCACTGCCTTTTCCCTCTTGGCCTTTAGACCGCATCGGGATCGATTTGTACGGCCCCCTATCGTACACACCAGGTGGCAACCGCTGGGTGATCGTCGCTGTGGACCACCTCACGCGCTACGCTGAAACTTCCGCGCTTCGAGAGGCCACAGCGCGTGAGGTCGGCTTGTTCATCCTTCGAAAGCTCGTTCTTCGGCATGGTGCGCTTCGCGAGCTACTCAGTGACCGCGGACGTTCCTTCTTATCCGAAGCCGTAAACGCACTCCTCCGCGAATGCAACGTTGTCCATCGGACTACTACCGCATATCACCCGCAAACCAACGGGATGACCGAGCGATTCAATCGCACACTCGGCGACATGCTCTCCATGTATGTTTCCGATGACCACACGAATTGGGACCGCATACTGCCGTTTGTCACGTATGCTTACAGCAGCGCCATTCAGTGTACTGCGGGATTTTCTCCGTGCTTCCTGCTTTAGCGTCGGGAACCTTCCTCGTTCTTGGATACTATTCTTCTGTACCGACCGGACTCCTCTGAAACTACGACTCTAGCCGAAGCCGCCACTTTTGCCGAAGAATGTCGGCAGCTCGCACGCTCGCTTACCACGCACGACCAGGCCCGCTAGAAACACTTTCATGACCGAAACTTATCTCCTTCGTCATCTTCACCTGGAACAATCGTGTGGCATCGCGTGCCCTCATATGCCCCCGGCCTTTCCGCAAAGCTCGTCCCTAAGTATGACGGTCCTTACCGGGTCCTACGCCAGACTTCACCGGTCAGCTACTTTACTGAGCCTCTTTAGCCGCCTATGGATCAACGGCGCCGCGGGCGCGAGACTGTTCACGTCGTCTGATTGAAACCTCACTACGACCCACCAGTATTACCTGTGCCATAGGTCGCCAGGATGGCTCCTTTTCTACCGGGGAGTGATTGTAGTGATAAATGCGATTACCATAAAGAAACGATGAAGAAGACGGTTGTTGTGGTTGGTGCTCGTGCTAGGTCCGTTTTTGGGAACTGACTGCTGTCGCGTTGCTGTCCCGCCTCTAAGGTGCTCACAGTACATAAACCATTAAACGCATACTATCAATATTGTAGAGAAGCATTGGAACGCTCTAATGGGTCGTCCTCTCAAGCACCTCCTAGTGGGTCACCCTCTTCGCCTATCCTCGGAGAGCACGCCCCTCGTGCTCGTGCTCGTGAGAGTTTGCGAGTCTGCGCTCTGTCGTTGTGCATCGTCGCCGTCAATCTCACCGTCAATAAACGTCTTAACGAAGGTGACAGTTTCGATTCCATTAAAGTAACACTACTCCAAGGAACTTTCCGCTCTCAGAGAGAACGTGAGCAGCCGTGAAGCGTACATAATACACAAATTCAACACCGTTGAACAAGGAATAAATGAACATCCGAGTGCTCTTCCTGTTTTACGTGCCCTAAAGCGCAAATAGTACTTTAAATGAAACTAACATCAACCCAACAAACATACGCAGCAAAGATGCATGTGTAAGCCAATGCCTTCGGTGATCGTACCTGCAGTGTTTTTCACCCTTTCATGTGTGCAGTCTTTTACCTTCCCCTGCTTTGTATTGTGCAGCGCTTGGAAAGAGCAGCAATCGATCAATCTAAGTGGAAGCCGCGCCCTCCCTCTTCCTTCTTGCCCCTACCCTGTTTTTTTCTCTTCTGTGGATCCTTGACCGGAAGTCGCTAATGTCACTCAACGTGTTCGTTCTCGCTTTGGAAGCGGGCGTCGTTTATCAGACAAACGAGCAGGCTCGCAGATTAGACGGTATACAAGTCTCTTTCGGCATGGCCCAAAAGTACAATACGTCGCGTCAACAGTGCTCACCGACACCCACTTAACCCACCCACCCCCCTTTCTTTTTTTTTCTCCGGTCAGCCTGTTTGAATCGCACACCGGCTGTTTTTAACTTGAGCCGGCTCTGCGTCCAGCGCTACGGGACAGAATAGAGCGACGAATTTTAACAATGAGTTATAGCCGACGCATAAGTATAAGCTCTGTCGCGAAGCACTCCGCTGTCGGCGGCGGCGTGTTACTCCTCGCTCCTGATGGGCCCTAAGCAAACTTTTTCCCCCTCCCGCTCCTTCTCTCTCTCTGTCACCTCCTTCCTCTCTCATTTGATGTCCATTAAACACGGAAATATGCACGAACATTTCGTCTTGAGAAAGGTCAGGCTCTGACCGAAACGTGGACGTAATAAATGAAGTTTTCTTAAAGTGCCACCTCTCATATATATATATATATATATATATATATATATATATATTATATATATATATATATATATATATATATATATATATATATATATGGCTTAATTGCCCGCTAGGTTATAAGTATAAAAGTACATGCGCCTTCATAAGAACCACTATTTATTTTGTCTACGTTTCGACGGGAGCCCCGTCTTCTTCAGGAGACGGGGTCCGGCCCCTTCTAGTGGGTTGCCCTCTTCGGACAGAGTGCAGCTCTGTCCGAAGAGAGCGACAAGATCACCCGAAAGGACGTTTATCCCCTCCCTCGCATAGACGACGCCATGGACAGCCTGCAAGGAGCAGAATTCTTTTCGTCGCTCGATTTGCGCTCAGGGTACTGGCCAGTCCCCATGGCTGATGACGCTCGACCGAAGACAGCGTTTGTCACACCCGACGGCTTGTACGAATTCAACGTCATGCCGTTTGGGCTGTGTAATGCGCCCTGCGACCTTTGAGCGCATGATGGATACCGTCCTGCGCAACTTGAAATGGCACACGTGCCTGTGCTACCTCGACGACGTCGTCGTTTTCGCCCCGGACTTCTCCACGCATCTTCAACGCCTGCGACTTGTTTTGACGCGTTTGAGCGACGCCGGGCTACAACTGAATCTAAAGAAGTGCCGATTTGCAGCACGGCAGCTGACAATACTAGGCTACGTCGTGTCCAAGGACGGAATTCTCCCCGATCCAGCCAAGCTTCGGGCCGTGACAGAGTACCCCAAGCCTACGTCCGTCAAAGAACTGCGCAGTTTTGTAGGACTGTGCTCCTACTTTCGACGCTTCATACGAAACTTCGCGACTATCATATTGCCGCTGACAAAGCTCGTTGGCAGCAAATGGCCTCTCAATACGTGGTCGTCAGAGTGCGACGCCGCTTTCGCGAAGCTCCGTCGTTTGTTGACGTCTCCTCCGATACTACGCCACTACGACCCTACGGCCCCTACAGAGGTACACACGGACGCCAGCGGTGTTGGCCTCGGCGCTGTCCTTGCACAGTGCAAACCTGGGTTCCCGGAATATGTCGTTACATATGCAAGTCGCACGCTTACTAAAGCCGAGACCAATTACACCGTCACGGAGAAAGAATGCCTGGCAATCATCTGGGCCCTTACGAAGTTCCGACCTTATTTGTATGGTCGCCCATTTGATGTCGTCACCGACCATCATGCGCTGTGCTGGTTGTCGTCATTGAAAGATCCCTCAGGCCATCTCACCCGTTGGGCACTTCGCCTGCAAGACTACGACATCCGCGTACTGTACCGCAACGGACGCCAGCATGCTGACGCCGACGCCCTGTCGCGCTCTCCCTTGCCTGACGACAATGCCCACAGCTCAGTGTCTCCCCTTGCCGTTTCTTCCATAGACATTCAGACAATCACTACCGAACAGCACAATTATCGCTGGATTGCCTTACTGATAGACTTGCTGACTGATCCATCGGCAACACCATCCACTCGCGCGTTGCGTCGTCAAGCCCACCATTTCGCCGTTCGCGACGACCTCCTCCACCGACGCAATTACAGCGGCGACGGCCGCCAGTGGCTACTAGTAATACCCCGAAGTCTGCGTTCTGACATATGCGAATCGTTCCACGCTGATCCGCAGTGTGAGCATTCTGGGGTATCGAAAACTTACCACCGCATCCGCCAACGGTACTTTTGGCGAGGGATGTACCGCTACGTGCAGAAGTTCGTTCGCTCGTGCATCGATTGTCAGCGCCGCAAAACTTCAACGCACCTGTCGCCGGCAGGTCTGCAACCTCTACCTTGTCCTGACTGGCCGTTTGGGCGTGTTGGCATCGATTTGTATGCACCACTTCCTCTGACGTCCGCTGGTAACCGCTGAGTCATCGTCGCTGTAGACCACCTCACGCGATACGCCGAAACTGCCGCCCTCCCAGCGGCTACAGCGCGCGATGTGGCCTCCTTCCTGCTCCACCGATTCATGATACGTCACGGTCCACCTCAGGAGCTGCTCAGCGATCGAGGCCGTGTCTTCTTGTCGGAAGTCGTCAAAGCCATTCTAAAAGAGTGCAACGTTTTTCACCGCAAAACTACTGCTTACCTCCCGCAGACGAATGGCCTCACCGAACGCTTTAACCGTACGCTCGGCGACATTCTCTCCATATACGTAGCCGCCGATCACACCAACTGGGATGCCATTCTGCCCTTCGTCACCTACGCCTACAATACCGCCGCTCAGAGCACCACTGGTTTTTCTCCCTTTTTCTTATTGTATGGCAGGCACCCCTCGCACACAATCGACACAATCCTTCCATACAAGCCGGATCGGTCTGAGTGTGCGCCGATTTCTGCTGCCGCCCGACTTGCTGAAGAATGTCGCGAACTTGCCAAGACCTTCACTACGCATGACCAAGAGCGGCAGAGGAGCATTAGCGTTGACAGAATCACTTCTGAGCCGACGTTCCTCCCTGGAGCGCTCGTATGGCTCTCGATCCCTACCACTGCACCTGGCCTCTCTTCAAAACTACTGCCCAAATACGAAGGCCCATACCGTGTTGTTGAACGCACATCCCCTGTAAACTACCTGATCGAACCAATCGATCCATCCTCGGACATGCGCCGTCGAGGGCGCGACATTGTAAACGTGGAGCGCCTCAAGGCGTACCATGACCCGCTCATTGTGACAAGTTGTTAGGTCGCCAGGCGGCTCCCTTTTCGCACCCGGAGTAATTGTAGCGAAGCTTATTGGAACTCTGAAGCGGGTCGTCCTCTCCGCCTCTCCGGCCCCTTCTAGTGGGTTGCCCTCTTCGGACAGAGTGGAGCTCGCGCAGAGTCGGCCCCGCCTTGACTGTCGCTGTCGTTCATCTTCGCCGAGAGTCCGCCACTAACATCTTTATAATATATATATATATATATATATATATATATATATATATATATATATATATATATATATATATATATATATATATATATATATATTTGGCCACCTACGTCTGGGTGCTCTACTGATCGCCTCCTCAACTTGGTGTAGAGAAAAACTGGTATGGCAGGGTAAGAGGATTTGCCGAATATGACTGTCGGGCCATGTCATGAATAACTAGAAAATCTTGTCGCGTACGTCGTCAATCCCTTTCCTGCATACACGAGTGGCACATACCCATTTACCACGGGCTGCGGTGTACGGGTATGCGCCATAGGTGATTGACAGTTTATATCTACCCAGGAACGGCGCTAAAAGGAATTGATAATTTAAAAAGAGAGCGTTAAGAAAAAGCGACATCGGCAGCGTTGACCCGACGAATGAAAACAATAATAACTAGAATCCCAGCAGGAATCAAACCCAAGCAATCGACATCGGCAGCGTTGACCCGACGAATGAAAACAATAAGAATTAGGATCCCAGCAGGAATCGAACCCAAGCATTCTTCGTGGCAATCAAGTATTCTACCACAGAGCCACGCCAGGTCTATAAAATTGTTTCGAAAAACAGCCTATGCAGGTGTAATGTCGGTGCAACGTCAATTGTGTTTGTGGTGCTGGCTACCTAATTTTACAAGAAAGTAATAAACACTACATATTTACTCCTGCGATGCAGTTGTCATATCATATTAATGTCTCTGGTTCCAGTGTTGGCTCCGCTTTTATAGCAGTCTGATAACCATTACATTCGTATTCCTATTATTCAGCAAGCTATATTGAAGCATTGTTCGACCCCGGTGGAACACACTAAGGAAAGTTACATGTGATATTCACATGATAGCACCATAAATTACACTATAGAAGTATTCACTGACTACATCGCAAGAAACCGATTTCCGCAACGAATGGGATCTGCTGAATTTTTCGCCGTTTGCATTAGTGACGCGAGGACCGAGTAACACCCTGATTTCTCTTCCAAGCCCTTCCGGTAGAGCACTTTCTTTCGGTTTCCGAAATCTTCACGAAAAGTCTTGAAAAAAATGAAATCGATATGAAAGGGACGATATTGATTCAAGCTAATAGTTATGTGGGATGCATATGATAGCCTAGCATAAGTTTACATAAAATGAGGATCAAATAACTGTCAGACTACTGTGTGAAAATCAATCGAATGCGTTCATGGAAAGATCAGACTGTTTTCTTTTGTGTAGCTGCGCTCATTGCTCCACCTGGCGGATCAGGTCTCAACGACTGCGGTCTTTCTGCGTAGCCTCTGAGATCTGCTTTGGCAGCGCACCAAATACAAAGTAAACCCAAGGAATACTGCAGGACACAGGAACGCCAACGTATGAGTTCCACTGCGAGACATCTAAGTTGAGGATGACGGTTGTCTCCAGTTTTCGTAACAAGCTCTTCACTGCTGCATATTCTGAAATACTCGTAAATATTGCTTTTGCGGTTCTTTGCGTTTCCCCTATACCAGCGTTGCGGGTTTGGCATGGTCGCCATAGACGTTGCAAGCAAAGAAAGAGTACCAGGCAGCTCTTACTGTGTTCTGACTTAAAATGATGTTTTTAGGCTCACAGACAAGGCTAAGTGCGCTAGGGAAACAGAAAGTTACAGAATTTGCGCTGAGGACGCTTTTCATTGACTTGCGTTTGATTAATCCTTTTGTTCACGACACTGCACTTTCGGCTTTCATTAATAATTTTTCAACATAACCTGCACGAATCTGCGAATGACCTGTGAATGTTCGGCGTACATTTTCTGTATAACAAGATATGTGTTGTACAACTATTGTTAAAGCTTATTATTGCTAATTGCGTTCTCATTTCTTTAACAACTTCTTATATTGCTCAGCGACTTGGTTTCAGTTCGCTATTATTAAATTCACGAAAAAAGCTTCTCTGGTATTGCGTTTCTGTATTGGTTCGCTGTGCTACAATTGCTTCGGATCACGCCGCCTAATGTGCTTTGACACATTTTCAATCGCGGCTGCTACTTTTTCCATCCCCGAATATTGCATTAAGAAATCCTTTCGTCTTTAGGATATATACTAATGAGAAAGAGAAAACGTAAGAAGGTGTCATATCTTTCCTTGTGAAACTTATATTGGATGGCGTTTGAACATTACTCCTACCATTTGCACTTTCTGGATGCTTCGCTCTTTGGGTAGTGTCTTTTATAGCGTAACATATTAATGTTATGATTTCTTAGACTAATCATCTTCCTGCCTTATCGAATACATGCAGAACATTTTAAGTAGTTTGCCTTATTTACATTGCCTAATGAAATGTTACAACCGGGATTATCAGAAGGAATGAGCGTTCCGTAGTTCGAATTTCTTTTCATCGCGCTCTTACCTTGGTGATTATACAAGGACGCTAGAGTCGTCCTTTATATTACCATGATTGACTCTAGCGCCTTTCTATCACGAGTTATTTTACGAGCGCTTTAAAAGAAACGCTAACAGCTCAGCGAGTAGGAACCGCGCTGTTTGCACTTTTTGCCGCAATGGTACGCATATATGCCTAGTCCATGAATAAGAACCAGCTCTTTTTTTGCAGATTTAGCAAGTTAATACCGGTAGACTGCATTCGGGGCGTAAGAATCGCATGCAATGGGCAAAACTTGCGCTATTTATTATACAAACAACCACGTACGGTCATCGCTTCGGTCGCGGTACTTTTCTTAATCCAGCGTAGAGGTGAAAGCAGCCAGCAGCGAAGATAATGCGATAACAACACTAAAAATAAAACGCTGCTGTTATGAGCCATAAAAGATTTAAGCTACATTGAATATGATGTGCGCGCAATTTGAAAATGACTAATGGTATCGGTGCAAATGTTCGCGATTGCAGTAGTGTCCGTATTATAATAAAATCTGGGGTTTAACGTTCCAAAACCACGAGCACAGTCACATCGAAAGCTGGAAGTGTGGCCTTTCTAGAGAACGTTCTAAACTTCTTTTGGGTTCAGTGGCTACTTGGGGCAACTATACAAGTACACATGCAAGGCATCCACTACGCCGTAAATCATATTTTTTAAAGAGGAAAGCACCCACTACGTCATTAGTCATCTTTCTGCGGATACGCGAGGTACCCGCTACACATCTGCAAGGTATTATGTGCACTTTGATGATGCTGCATGTGGCTGATGACGATGAAAAATTATGGGTGAACACTTTGTAGTGGGTGGGAAGCATTGCAAAACAACCCCACATTCGTTGCGCAATTAGGATTGTGTGATGACTGGTTGTTATTTTACTCTATTGCCACAATATATTACATAGGTCAACGCGAATCTTTTTCCAACATGATGCCTGCCTAGGACCTTTTTCCAAATGAGTTGCAAACACGGCGTGTCAGGCTGGTGTTTTTCACCTTGTTTATGAAGTGCTTGTAAATTTCAGTTGTGTGCAAATGTGGCAATAAATAAAAAAACCAGCGTCGCTGTGTGGTAGAATAGTCGAATGCCACGCAGATGGCCCGGGTTCAAATCCCGTTCGATCCTTGGCATGTTTTGTCATATTTTTCATGTCTATCGGTTACGCCAGTGACGGCAACGGCGACACCGCACAAACAGGAACGGGCGCCTAAGAGCTGCGCTCTAAAAATGGGAAAATTGGCCTGTGGAAAATCGTATTGTTAAAAAAAAGCTGTAATAATATCTGTGTAAGGGATCACAATCACTGTCTCTTCGTTGCGTATCGGAATAGCTGCAGATTCTCACGGACACTCTATTCTACAGTGCTGCTCTAGTATATGTCCCTCTCAACTGTTTCCACCATTTAAGAATTCCGCAATTTACATTTTGTGAAAAATTCAGCAGATTGTCAAGTTTAAATATTAAGTTTGCTTTCTATCCCCATGTCATGTGGGAGCGCTGCTTGGCTGTGCTGCATCGTATAGGTGAGAAAAGAATTTTTTCACGCTGTTTTCAATGGAGCATTGAGTGATTCAGATGCAAGTAAAAGAAGTAAAAGTATTTAAGCTCGAAAAACGGAAAGCAAGGCAATCTCATATTAAATAACATCAGAATACACTCAAGAAAAGGAAAAAGAAATCAGAGACATTGTTCAGTGCTTGTGCAAGTAGTTGCAAAAATTTTTAATATGCGTGATGAATAATAATAATATCTGGGGTTTTACGTCCCAAAACCACAATATGATTATGAGGGACGCCGTAGTGGAGGGCTCCGGATTTCGACCACCTGGTGTTCTTTAACGTGCACCTAAATCTAGGTACACGGGCCTCTACCATTTCGCCTCCATCGAAATGCGACCGCCGCGTCCGGGATCGAACCCGCGACCTTCGGGTCAGCAGCCGAGCACCGTAACCGCTATACCACCGCGGCGGACAATATGCGTGATGAAAACAATATCATCGGGGTAATAATCTTATGCATGTTTCGGGATGCATACGTCGTCGAGAGAAAATGTGCCGTGTTTTGGAAATCTAGGCTACTTAATTGCGCTCTACTGCAAGAGGGGACAAGTACTGCACTAGGGGACAGCGGCAAGTCGTCCAAATAATGGCGCCTGAGCTTGAAAAAAGTTACGGTTTGGGTTTCAAAGATAAGGTAAAAGATTTCATAATAATCGCTATTGCGTTACGTGTGACAGTACGACAGGATTATCAGGTGCATCGTAGTAGAGTACTCCGGATGAGTTTCGGCTACCCGGTGATGTGCAATGTAAAATTGGGCAGGTTGGAATATATGCATGGTTGATGGAGTGGTGAAAGACGAAGACAAACCAGAAAGCCAAGCAGCGTTCTTCCTGTGCTTTCTGGTTCTACGTCTTCATCTCTCAGTGCTGCATCAACCACACACATGGGTTTTTTTTTAACGTGCACCTAAATTTATGCAACCCAGTGTAGCCGTGGGAAAACAAATTTCTATGCCGGTTGCTTAGGCCAGCGCCGCTATTTCTTGAGTGCCTGGGCGAACGCTCTTTTCGGGCCGTTGAGCGCGCGCTCCGCGTCCGCTCGCCGCTGCCGCGTGGTGGCGCTGTACAAGTAGTCTATGGGAACCTGGCGCTGAACGGCCGCGCGTATCACGAAGCTCAAGAATTCGTGTTTGCGTCCGAGTTTAATTGCATTTGTGCTTCTTGCAGGCTTTCACAGGTACAGGGAGATGGAAAGAAACGCGAACATAGCTGCGCTCTGTTTTTCATCACGCTCTAAACATGGTGGCAATAAAAAGATGCTAGATGGTGTTTTATTGTGTCATGAATCACGTCGTCTTTTCATCAGTCATTCAGGCTATAACCACCTGAAAATAAATGCGATACAGCAAAGAATGCAGATGCCACATGTTCACGTGTCTTTCCATCCCCGCTGTACGTATTCCGCAGGCAGTCTGTCAGGCCGTGCTGGCGGTTCAATACTTGCATTCGAGTTTGATAGTATTCGCGTTTTATTTTCTATTTCCGGCTTTGCAACCGCCCCACTGCCTTAGTATGTCATACTGTTGCATTCCACTCTGCAAATAAAACGGAAAAGAATCACGATTGTCTTTTTTTATTTCCCTTTATTAATAAAGAAAAAAAATCTCACAGGGTCCCTTATGCATTCATCTAAGACGACTGAAAGGCGAAAGCCATATTCCTCTTTTTCTTTTCCAGTCAACGTATTGAACATTCCCTGCCTCCCTCCGAGATATATCTGCGGCTAACGTGGTTTTCTTATAGCCTCAAGGATCGGAGGCAGCGCAAGCTTTCTGCACATCAGCGGAGGAGGCATGCACTACCTCCGTGATCGGCCCATTTTGACCAAGCGAAGATGTAATATCATGACGTCACGTTATATGACGTCACAATGACGGCACACAATTTTATTACCTGTGACGTCATATGATGACGTCATCACGTCACTATTTTTCGCATCACTCGTGCTGACGCTGCCGACGGTCAATTTTCGCGTTTGATGAGGCATCTAAGGCTTTCGCCTTAATACATTGTTCGGCTGTCATTCCATGAAATTCAAGCTGCCGCTGGCGTTTGATAGAGCTGGCTTGCAGTAATTAGGCGAGATAATTGGTCTTCTAATGCACCTTCAAATTACGCTAGAATATGGAGCCGTCGTTTACGACGCGAAGATTTCATAGAATATAAGAAGCGGCGGCTTACGAAGGATGCAATAGCGTCACTCTTTGCAGACTACCCTTCACGTTTGCAGCCCAAGGTAACAACTGAACCAAGCATGGCAAGTGTCCCTAAACGTGACCGCGTTGCGTCCGAACAGTCAACGAATGTATGTAGTACCAGTAGCAACGCTGCCTCGCGATCGCCGCCATGCGCATGCCGCGCTGACATTAGGTGCCAAAGCTGAAGAATCGGAGCCCATGGACACTACATGCGCTACGGGCGGAACAACCGACAATCATTATGTACAGTGTCACAATAAATGAGTGAACAAGGCTGAGCAGGCGGCCCCATGCGACAAAAGCGTCCAGGTCGATAGCCATTCTGCCTCTATACATTGCTCACTACCGAGCAGGGCAAATGGAAGAAAAAAGAAAGAAAGCTGGGGAGCTAGATACTGAGGCTACCACAATCCGTCGACAAATACAAAGACGAGCTCAAGCAACTGACAACAAGCAGCGCCATTTTCACACCTTTCACACTGGCTCAAGTTGAGAGTCGGCACTACGACTTTATACTTGAAGGACAGCGTCTGTTCACACATATCGGTCAGTGTTGCAGGAGGCGCGGCATATATAGCTGTTTTTAGGGGCGAAGCTCCTTATGCCGTGGGTCTGTCCATCCTCCGTTGGTTTGTTTGTTTGTAGTAGCCACCTCTAGTGCGTGAGAAGCGTGCGTTCTGGTATGCAGTAGAAGAAGACGTTGGCGAGTGAGACTCTCGTGCGTGTTCGCCTGTGTGGAGTTCTTTCTTCTTTACTACGTCTCTTCAACGACGCCCGAAGACAACATTTGAGAAGTAACGCGCAATTCTGAACGAGTTTCAACGCCTAGACTAACATCGACTACCCACGTGGACGCAGCGGTACCTCCGAGCCCTGCAAGAAGACGTTGACTGTACCAACGAGTTTACCATTGCCCTCCTCAACGTTCGATCTTTGCATGCCCACGTAGACGATGTGGAACGGCACCCCATACTTACTGCGGTGGACGTTCTCTGTCTTACCGAGACGTTGAACGCCAAAAGACCGTATATCAAAGGATACGTTTCAGTTGTGTGCATCGATGATGCAGAGCGTCCTGCAGGTGGTGTGGCCGTATACGTCAAACAGAAAAGGCACAATATCTGAAGCCACTACCAACGACACAGAGCCACAACGGTGAATATGCTGCCATCGATTATGACGAATGCATCACCATGACCATGTACCTTGCACCCAATTTGTCGAGTGGGAATATCAAGACATCCATTGACACGGCATTGTGTAATTATGACAAGCACAGGAATAGACCACTTGTGTTAGCTGGTGACCTGGATGTCGATATTACCGAAAAGAACAATGAGTGGTTAAGAGAACATATGGCAGCCAAATATGATTTCACGTGCACGTCCTTTGATCATATGAAACCAACGACCAACCGAGGGACGTATATAGACCTGGTATTTTGAAATTTCCAGTTGCAACCCGTACAGAAACCGCTATCCTTCATTTCACGGGCCATAAAGCCGTGATAATGAAGGGACAACGCATGCCAAGCATCATCTAATTCAGAAAAATAAAAGTTTGATGTTTGTAATATATACACACTGTTTCCCACTGTTTATATGATGATTGATGGGGCGTTACACAGAAGATACACGGTTACCGATGATTCCCTCCGGAGCTTCGCCCCACTCATCATCATTCACCACGTGGATATGCTGTGAATTTTTTGTTTGTTTTTCGTACCACCACGCTTTAACTGGTTTAAGTTCTCAAATGGTGGAATCACTTGGCATAGTTATCTGTTTCTGGCACCAGCTCTTGCTTTATCCTGGTGGCAAAAAATGTAATTCTCAAAAGCTTTACGAAGGGAACGGGCGATCACGTATATCCCTGGAAGCAGTCTGGTGACATTTCGTGCTATTTACCGCATGAACTCCAGGCTTGCGTATAGTGCTACACCAGTAGACGGTAGCACGCATCGGCGAACATTAAGCGCCCAAGCTTTCAGTATTAGCTCTTGGCAAATGCTGCTTTCGAAAATTCACTTTCAGACAGTCGAAAATCGACTCTCAGTCAAGCGAACATAACGGTAACAAAACAATTTTCCGCGCATCCCTGGCATGCGCTCTCAGGTATCGGGCTAGCAGACGACGCGCGAGCGTCTCGATCAAATAGCCGCGCAAGACACATGCCTTCGAAATGGGCTGGTTGCCCAGAACGACAAGTGCTTCATGATTCCAGTTTACAAGTTTCAATTATACTTTAAACAACGCGAATACAGCCGAAAACTGAACGATATAGCAGCTTCGAATGCAGCCACGGCATTCGTTTCCGCGAGCGACGACGTGACGGCAGGTCTACTACGGTGGCGGCGCCCGGCGGCTAAACGCCGCACTAACGCCGACGGTCGGTTCCCATTGCGCTCCGCTCCTTCGCCCAGGCCAGAGTGTCGGAACGGAACGAAAACCGAAAACGAAAAACGAAAAAAACGATATTTTTTACCGGAACGAAAACGTAACCGAAACTTTATCTATTATTTCGTTCCGGAGCGAAACCGATATTTTTTCAATCGTTTTTCGGTTCACGAGAAAGTTTCGTAATTCGGAACTGAGCTCATGCAATGTGAGCATATCTCAGGGTGTAGTATTAGCGCGTACCTCAGACAGGAATTCCAGGGCAAATATATGTTGAAATTGTGCGGAAAACAAAAACAGTGACAACCAGAGATGTTTATACTAACGCAAGTGGACTTTTGCGCGCCTGTCAAGCAGGCCAAAGTGGAGAGGGCATTGTCAGCGCTGAAGGTTGTTACAGCGAAAGCTGTTATGAGATCACAACAGCCGATTTTGGCGCCATAGTTGTCCGCCGCCGCCGGTGTACGTGATCGCTATAGCGTGATATAAGAAAAAGTTAAATGAGAAACAAAATTCTAGGATCGGATGGGATTTTAATCCGCGCCCTCTGCGTGGCAGTCGGATCTTCCACCACAGTGCCACGTTGCTGCTTGTAACTCCATCGCAAAATACTCTATACAGGCGTCATGTCGGGCAAGGAATCGTGTTAACATATGTAATATAGCGGGGCAGAAGAGTAAAATAACAACCAGTCATCACACAATGCTAATAGCGCAAACAGTGTGTGGTTTAATGCTTCCCACCAGTGTGGCGGAGTTGCCACTCCTGAATTGGAATGACTCCGGAATCATTCCGCATTTTCGCCACCCCGGAATGGAATGGGGACACGCTCGGAGGAATGGAATGGGAATGGAATTAAGCGCATTTTGCACCGAATGGAATAGGAATGGAATTACGGCTTTTTCCGAAAATAGAGCACGTTTTCGTGTACGTGCTGTTTTTCAAACTTCAAACGTTAGTAAGTCAGAGCCTCGCAAATTAACAATAAAGCAGTATTTTTAAAACGGCTTGGCTGATTACAAGCGCGGTACATTTAGAAGCAACGCGCCTACTACAAACCGAGGTGTAAGTTACTGTACAAACAAATGCATTATCCAAGCAGATACCGAAGGGAAAAACAAATTACCCCTGCGCGTTGGTTCCCATTGATACCCCCACACGAAAGTGGCGAATACTCTATGCACACCCTGATCATTATCTCTCGAGCAGGTTAGTACCTGACACACGTAAACATCCTTTGCGACAAGGAAGAGATTGCATGCCTGCGCACAGGCGAACACAGAATGTTCTCCTCACCCCATCCATGTTTGCGAGGCGCGCTTGACAAGCGTGAGTGCTGACGAGCAGTGCGGCCCAGTGTTCCGTATTCGATGCAAAGGCACTTTTGTCAGCATAAAAATACGCTATGTCGTCATTTTAGCATTAACATATTTAAGCATAAACAATATTGAAACACCACCATTCGTTCAAACATGTTGACCATGCAAATACTATAGGTAGCGGGAGAACTCCCCTATGGGAATTAGTAGGGTGGTTGTACTGCACCAGATATGTCACCAAGCTACTATCCCTCGACCTTGGTAATGCGTTTTGCGTACTTTTGCAGTTCTTAATGCATCTGATGACATCAGCTTTATAGGGCGTTCATTCGTAACTCGATAAAACTATCAAGATGCCTTTCCTACGTTGAGGAATTACAGGAATGGAATCGAACTTAATTAGAGCGCAACCACACGACACATTCACACACCCACACACCCACACACCCACACATCAACCACGCGGTGTGTGGGTGTGTGAATGTGTCGTGTGGTTGCGCTCTAATTAAGTTTTGAAAATGATCTACCAACTAGCCCAACAACAAGTTCTTTTGGAATCGAACTGCCAGGTCATTCCCAGAGTGTGAATGGGCTAAGTTTTTCATTCCGAGGAATTGAAAGGAATGGAAATGCGGCAAGGTCTGATTGCCCGGAATGGAATTGGAATGGAATGGAGGCGCCCATTCCGCAACACTCCTTCCTACCCACTGCAAAGTGCTCAGCCATAATTCTTCATCATCAGCCACAGCACAAAGTGCAGATAATGCCTTACAGATGTGTAGCGGGTACCGCGATTCTCCGAAGAATGACGAAAAATGGCATAGTGGGAACTTCGCTACTTCAGAAAAATTGCGATGATTTATGACGTAGTGGGTACCTTGCATGTGTACTTGTATTAGTTTCCCCAAGAGACAACAACTGGCTCTACAAAGACCGCTCTTCCAGCTTTTGCTGTGACAGTTCTGCGTGTTCCACGCAGACCTGGCGATCTTTTTATCAGAACAGCGGTCTCGCACAACACAGAGTACACTCAATGACGTGCTCCTTCTGAGATCGTGCTCACTCCCTTGACACAAAGCATTGAGCCCACTAAAAAAATTCGTACTTGTCTTGTGAGAAAATAAATACTATGACTTTGCAATGAATACTGGTTTGTGCTAGTTGGTAGGAATACGTGGTACAGTTACTTCCGCTCCTCTGAAGAACGTGTTTTACCCTTGTCTCACTTTCTTAAGAGGAGAGCAAGTAACTACATCACAAATCCAATGTTTTTTTAGGATTGCCTTACCTTCAATTTTTTTTCATACAAAAGAAAAAAAACCGTTACGAACCGTTACGGAACGTTTTTTTTTTTTTGTTCCGGAACAGAAACCGAACGGAACTTTTTGCGCTGGAACGAAACTAAAACCAAAACGAAAAACATTTCGTTCCGACACCCTGGCCCAGGCACAGAAAAATAGAGGAGGCGCTGCTTAGGCTTAAATGCGAACGATTTAGAATGCCATGTGTTGCACTATAGGAGAGCGGTTGGTCCCCGCGTAGAAGACGTCACCAGTCCGAGGGAACTGTCTATGGAGCCAGCTCTACGATGATTTTCCGGTCAGCATCATTCGTTGTATTACCAGGAGTAGCACAAGTTTCCATGTCACTTGTTTATAAAATAGGAGACTAAGCTTTGTATAAACATTGTTCTGGGAAACCATGATAATACACCAGTAGAACTAACATCGAACTTTATAATAACAATTCGAATATGAGATTTTGAGGTCTTTTGTTAGCATAATGATGAGTTCTAAAATATTCTGAACTGTCGCCCAAATGAGACGGAAGACCCCTTACCGCTGGAAACTGTTTCGCGATATGGTGCAGTAGAATAAATGCGGAAACGCCAACAGAGACACAATATTTTTGGAGTGTGAGAATGGGCGCCCAAAGGAGCTCGGGGACCCAAGAAATTTGCGAGCCCCCAGGGTTCATGCGCGGAATCCGAGCCACTTTTAGGGTCTTGCGCTCCCGTCGACCGAAGGCGCAAAAAATCGATAACTAGTGTGGGTCTCCAAGGCGTATTGGGTCACACGCGCGACAACGCAGGCGCCGCACGGACCACGATGCAGTATGGCCCACGTCTCGCATAATTTTATCTTCGCCACATGTGACACCCCGTGCGTCTGACCCAACGCAGCCTGCGTTTGACCCAGTTCTCAAGCTCTGCTGATACTCCGAAAGCAAGAGCAGCCTATCCAACGCAGCTTGCGGACCCAGTGGCTTGGGTGCCCAATTCTTAAACTCTCGAATGAGAAGTAACAGACAAGTAAGTCAAGGAGAGTATAGGGGATGTTATATTTAGTCATTGTGATGTAAATGTGAACAAAGTAAAGTGGACGAAAAGATAACTTGCTGCCGGCAGGCACCGAACCTGCGACTGTCGAATAACACGCCTGATGCTCTACCACCCAGGAACGACGGCGGTCATCCTCTTGTCCACTTTATGGGGTTTATATGTGCATAGGTGTGCAAGTCAGCGACGCTAGTAGACATGACGGCGACTGTGACGGGGGGGAAGGGGGTTAGAATCTCTTAAATTTATCAGTTTTGCAGGGGTGTTTATACGCGCACAAGTACAAACGCACGCACTAAGATACTCACATGATGGCTGAACCATCTGCTCCCCCGCGCCACAAAAGATTGCTGGCTGCGCAACTGTATGACAGAGATGGTGCGCGAGTACAGTCAAACATTCACCTCATTTTAGAGTGCAATTTTCTCACCCCTGCGGGGGTGAACAGGCCGATTCCAGAGATAGTGCAAAACTGGGCTAACCCGTAGCGGAGGTGAAGCAAACTTCAAGCACTCCACCCTAATCCAAAAATAAGTTCAATATCATGGGACCAAATAGGACCCGTGTCAGATATTAAGCTCATAAGAACAGAGTTTTATTCAATATTATTTACAACGCAACATCATAAATGGTTTACAGTGAAACTCAAAACGAAAACTGGGGACTCGGAAGCTTCGCCTTTAATTGGTGAACGCGATAGCGATATCCGACACCTTCCTCATCGTGCTCTATTTCGCATGTCATTATGTTCAGTTGCCCGGTCTCACACACACGCGCACACGCACTCGACATACCTATAGTAAAAGTAAAGGTTTCCGCCCGCTTCAACAGCACTTTTATGACAACAGTGTACCCACTACGTGTGTGTAAGAGAATGCGCGCACTAATGTGTATGCCATTTGTAATCCAACAGCAGCCATTACGCGCGTGATACTTTTTCGAGGTTGCGATGCACCCACGACCTGTTCCTAAGGGACTACGCGCAGTATTGTGTATGCCTTTTGTAATGGGTGGCCTGCTTTAAACCACCAACTCGTTATGCAATTCACATGGTGTGACGCCCGATGGCAATATACGCTTACACCCCGTTTTACTGCGATATTACATTTCGTACCGTGACGCTCGTACACAGGACGCGTATGTTTGTGAAGCATTAATTACACCTTTAGTGCAGTTTCAAGGAATGCAGTGGCTATGTGGTAGAACACCTGCTTGCCACGCACACTGCCTGGGTTTGATTCCTACTAGAACCTAAGATTTTTAAATGCGAAACATTTCTTAGCGAACCTTTGACACTTTGAGCGTTTCTCTCTACGTATCTATGTATCTATTTATCTATCTATTTATCTATCTATTTATCTATCTCGCCGCCTACGCCTGGGTGTTCTCATGATCGCCCCCTTAACTAGGTGTAGACCAAAATTGGCATGGGAGGGTAAGAACATTTCACAAATACGACTGTCGGGTCATGACATGAATAACGTGAAAACCCAGTCGCGTAAGTCGTGAAACCCTTTCCTCCAGACACGTGTGGAACATCCCCGTTTACCACGGGCCGCGGAGTACGGGTGTACGCCACAGGTGATTGACAGTTTATATCACCCCAGGAACGGCGAGAACCGACATTTGTAACTTAAATGCGACAACGTTAGCAAAAACCGACATCGGTAGCGTTGACCCGAATAATGGAAAGAATGCAAATTAGGATCCAAGCAGGAATCTAACCCAAGCATTCTGCGTGGCAGTCAGGTATTCTGCCACAGAGCCACGCCAGGTCAATAAACTGTTGTTGAAAAGCAGCCTATACAGGTGTAATTTCGGTGCAACGTCAATTGCGGTTGTGGTGCTGGCTATCTAATTTTGCAAGAAAGTAATGAAAACTACATAATACTCCTACGATACAGGCGTCATATCAGATTAACGTCGATGATTTCAGTGTTCGCTCCGCTTTTATAGCAGTCTAATAAAGAGTACATTTGAATTCCTGTGATTCAACAAGCTATACTCAAGCATTGCTCGACCCCGGAGGAATGCATTAACGAAAGTACGTATGATATTCACATCATCGCGCCGTAAAGTGTACTAAATCCGCCAGATCGACGCAGTGTCCTCTTCATTCCTTACGAGGCTGGGCGATGGCCTCATGCTGACCGAGGATGATGCCGTACTGATTGACAGCCACTCTGTAGACTAGGCCACGTAGGCCACATACGTCCAGGTAGTCTACGAATATGACAAGCGTCATCGACTGATGTTCGTCTACGGAGCACTATCCAAGCCTACCAGCCTTGACGGTCTATATCGACAGATTATTTGTCGACGAAATGACCGAGGCATTCGCAAATTTCAGCCTACACATGGACCCCTCGTCACCGCGATCACGACCCGATCCGATAACAAGTCATGACCAGCTTCTGGGGCTCACTGTTCACGATGATGATGACTTCGTTCGAGAATTGTCAAGAACCTCTTCCACGCATGCACACGGGTTCGCGAAACGTGCGTGCGTTCTCCATCATAAGGGGCAAGTATAGGCAGTAAATATCAGCTTAACGCTTCTGGTGTTGGTAATGCCCACGTTGGCGTTGCCAGCGTTACTCAACTGTAAGCAACTGGTTGTATAACATATGCGCGGCTCTTCAAGACATACGTGTGCGTATAAAATTTATACAAATCTTTAGCGTCATTTTGTAACGGTTCGCTCAGTAAAAAAATAACGCCAGTCACCTTCCCGCCGCATCCTTCCCGCAACATCGACTCCCAAGGTACGTGGGATCTGCCGAATTTTTGTTATTATTTATTTTATACAAGGTGATGATTTGTCGCTAACAGCCAACGACACCAACGTCGACACCGAAATTTCCGCGGAACGACCTCTTTAACGCTATCGCATTAAAACGAGAATAAAGTGCATGCGATTTAAACCCGGTAACAAAATGTTTAAAGAAAGCATTTAGTATTGTTAGTATTCCAACGGTGAAATCGTAAAGGTGTATAACAATAAAGCCGCACTATCTCTTCTCGAATAAAACAACTATTTACAAAAGACCTGTATGGCTACGGTAAATGTCCGTGGGGGTGGCGATCTTTTCACTAACGCATAAGCGTTGCATTGTCCGCAGGTAGTTCTTCCAGCACAACCTGCAACAGGCAAGATCGTTCCCTGGATCCCAGCCGAGGCAGCCGATGACGATGGCTTCAACGAAGACGCGCTGTAACCGCCGGAGGAGATGTCGCTGTAAAGGGGCGTACTTCTCTTCCTTGATCCTCCGGGCATCCTGGAACGCCTGCATACGGTTTTCGAAAGGACAGCAGACGTCCAGGACCAGGGCTTCTTCGCCTCGAGCCAGGACCAGGTCGAGCCGCCGACTCGGAAGGCCGACTTGCTGGTTCTCTCCGATGACGGTGCATTTACATGGGTACCCGCAGCAAAAAAACGGTGCCGACGTTGCGGGTGCGGGGAGTAGACCGTGCCGCATGTCCTCTACCAATGCATGCTGTAGAGCCGAGCCATGAGGGAACGCTATCGTCGCACGCGTCCAGAAGGCGGCCCTGGGCCGGTCTCCTCACTACACTTTGATCTTAGCCAAAAAACCGAGAAGCGATATTATTATCGATGCGAGTAAGAGTATCACCGTAAAAGATTTGCGAAGGCAGTTTTGTGAGTGAAGTCGGAGTCATTGTGCTCAGACGTTAGTAAATAGGTTTAACATAATTACCTTGCAAAAACTTCTCAGAGATTCAACCAGATAACGCATGAGAATTTGTTGCTAATCTCTAGTTCTTTCATCATCGCATGCTCCCGCGTTTGATGTAATAGCGAGAAGCACAGAAGGGCGGTCGCTACTGTGAAATGTTAAGTGAGCAGGAAACGACGCAAAATAACCGCTGGTTTAGCGTATGTTAAGTAAGGGAATATTGTACCGTCTCAGAAGGCATGTGCGTACATTAGGCTCAAAGATCTGTACTAGCTAGTTTTAGTACTGCGTGCTTTGCGTCCGGTAGGCGCAGTTCACACCGCCAAGTTCTTTGTCGCACGAGCAGGAGCAATCGCGTCGGCCAGAAAACAGCCATTTGCGCGCTGCAGTTCTAGCTCGCGCGGAGACACACTCATTGCACCCGCCAACTCTAACGAGACGAACAATATCTTAGCCGATTCAGAAGAGAGACGCTAGCGCGCATCGCGTCTCCTCTCCAGCCCAGCCTTGTCTAGGCCATGCTGGAACGCCAGGTTTCCACAACGCCGGCGCCTACCACAATTCTGACAATGCTTGCATTGTTGTATCATGTAAACTCGCACTCTCATTGGCTTACGACAATCAATTATTTTCTCCAGGATACGAAAAGCGTTGTCGGATCAGTGGGCGCGACGAGGGCATTTTCTAGTCGCGTGACGTTGTTCGACGTGTTGCCGATCTCATCGTCAACCGGAAATATCTTTCAGTGTGATTTGGGCTTTAAGTCCTTGCTTACGTAAGGACGCCACGTTTCGGACAGGGCGCACGCCAGATACTTCTGCGCATGCACATTGTGCGGGACGGGTGGTCTTACGTACCGGGCGCCATAACGCACGCAACGTAAGCACTGCCTATAGTGTACTAGATTATTCTAGTACACTATAGCACTGCCTAAAGTTGCTGTTAGCCACTCTCATCATTTCTTCACGGTACCGCATTCATGGAACAACTCACGTTGGCAAAATGTATTCGAATCATGGCATGCCACCTCAGAAGGTTAATATGTAGTGAAAACAATACATACAATAACCACAACGCGGCTAGAAAACCTAATTAAGTTCTTTGCACCTACTCGTTTAACCTGACGGACGGGGAGGTTCTGTCGTTGCGTAGGCTATGGTCTGATTGGAAGGAATACGCCAAGCACGAGTCACGTCCTCCCTCTAGTTGGTGCAGAGTTTAGGCATAGAAATACATGCGCATTGAAAAATATCGCAGTGGAAGTTCCCGCTCCTTCTCAGAAGCTTGGGTCAGTGCAAGAGAGATATATTTAAACATAATTTCCATGAAATCCAAACAGTAAGCATCAAGAAAAAAAATATGGCTGATCCCTCCGTCATAGGAATCGGTAAAACACGAAAGTGATACGTGTCGTCATAGAAGTAGTTGATTGTTTATGGCGCATTTGTATATGACACCTTGTACAATGTCTACTGTTGTTTGGCAGATATAGCACCGCTTGATGTGGACGCACCCACGTTGGTGCGTAGTGGCACATCTCCGTACCGAGGGCTAACGCCCATAATCATGATTGAACCATTGCACTAGCTGAAGTTGTCGAGATATACCTGGACACCGCATATGGTGAATTCAGCGCAAAGATAGCATCAACAAGCACATAGTAAACACTGATTTAAGTATTCTCATGTGTTTGGCATGCCATACTGCTGGCACTTTGCGCATAAGCAGGGCGATGAAACCCAGAGGGCGAAAAGAGGGCTATTGTTTGTTCTTGACTTTTGTCGCTCGTGTAGTGTGTGGAATGTCCGCATTTTTGTAATGCTACTAACTCACTTACTCGATATGCACTCCTTGAAAGCGACGTGAAACGCGAAGAGGAACGCGACGAGCGTCGTGTCTTCCCTGTAGCCTGCAGCCGTTAATTCTCACATGGCGAGCGGGGAACGTGGTGCGACAGCCAGGTGAGCGTCGGAGAGCTATTCGATATGGATGGATGCTGTGAGCCAGGATTGGGCAAGCGTTGACGACCTTACACTTCTCCTATTGGAAACGCGCCGAATGGGACGGTCATTGCAACGGTGCGCTGCCGGAGCTAATTGCGGGGGCAACGAAGTTTTTCTCTATTTTTTTTGCTTTCGAGCCTGGTGGTACACATGTCACTACTCCGTTATTAAGGGGACGCTCATAGCATCCATCCATCCATCCATCCATCCATCCATCCATCCATCCATCCATCCATCCATCCATCCATCCATCCATCCATCCATCCATCCATCCATCCATCCATCCATCCATCCATCCATCCATCCATCCATCCAAGAGCACTGTGGCATGAAAGTGTGAAAAACAAAAGACGCGTTCATGTAGGCTCCATTATGTGTTTGGCGGTAGCTCAGTGGGCTAAACGCCCTCCATCCATTGTCACGGACCTATAGGTCGTGGGTTCGACTCCTGTCAACGGAACTTTTTCTTCTAGTTTTTTCTTTGCCATCTGATGACGTTCATTTTGCTGACGTATTTCCGTGACGGAATGCGTCACGAAAGTCTTGGTGGACCCCGGCATAAACACTTTCGTGTTAAAAAAGGTGATATATTGGTTTACTGCACATAATGGAGATGCCGACACCTCTGCTTAGAATTTTGAAACTAGTTCATTTTTTGTACATTTAGTCTTAAGCGACCTATCGATACGTCGTGGTGGTTCTTCGCCCGCGCACAGGAACTCGCGGCGCTCAGAGATTCCCATTGCAGGTCGAATTGTACACGAATTGTAAGTCACGTACGCGCAGCTGTGCATTTGTAGTTTTTTGCTATCTTTGATTTCACTGTATTCGATGACTCACGTTACATGCACCTTTTATCGCGCTGACTCCGTCGATTATGCAAACAATGCCACCGATGCAATAAGCGGTGACACGTTTCGGTATGCATTCGTCAGCAATATCAAATTGGTCGTGCGTAGAAAAATAGAGAACAATATCGGGTACTTAATTATGCTTCGCTGTAGAAGGAGCAGTAAGGCGTCTTCCCTGCTACATCACAAAATACTGAAGCATGCTCGGTTACAAACTGAGAAGAAAAAATATCAGTCCCGCACACAGCCCTGGACCTCCCACGCAGTAAAAAAAAATGAGTGATCTCTTGACTATACCTGTGCGTCGCCGCGCGGCGCCACCGCCGCCGACTGTTTTTGCTCACGCCGCCCGCGCCGCCGCTGAAGTCTCGAGAGGGATCACGCCACCGCCGCCGCCGCCGCGCAATAATTGCGGCGCGCCGCGGTTTGTCTTTTCTTTTAAAGGGCAAGTAAACAGGCTCCGAATTTTTTCAAACCCCCCAAACAAGCTCGCCAATTCGCACAGTAGACCGCGGCGATCACATTTTCCGAATATTACAGCGCTGCGTGCCGCGCAGACCCTCCATGTCGAAAAAACATTCCCGCGCTTCTTCCCTTCGCCTGACCGGTCCCACTCGTACGCGCAGTGACGCAAAGTTGCCCATGGGCAACTTGACGTACCACTGAGCTCATCGATTGGTCTAAACCAGGTCTCAGCAAGTTGACGTCAGTTCGTGTTCCCACCCACCGCTACGAAACTGCGCCTTGTTTGTTGGGTCTGCGGTGCTGCGGTTTCGGCCACGAAGTTGTCGTGCGTATATTCCTTGCACTGCACGGCACCTGCACGCACTTGGCCTTCGACATGAGCAACACGTGGAGGGGAGGAAGCGTTGTTCAGTTGTCAGCTGCAAATCGAGCCGAGAGAGGGGGGAATAGCTCCGACGGGTCGGGGTTCTCCACGCTTTTCTCTTGCGCCTTTTCGCCGTCTTGGAAAGCAAGCACGCATTCCTGAGCACTGCATTGTGAACTGCCACAAAGGTTTAAAAATACCGAAGAGCCAAAAACTGCCCGTCAAGTTACGGAGCATGTGCGACAATGTAAACAATTAACGACCAGGAGCCGCAGCAAGCGGAAGCGCATTGCGACTGATCGAGCTCACCGATGACGTCAGTTGCTGACGTCGTGGCACGTTGCCGAAGTGGGCGGAGTCACGACGACGGGCTACGCCATCCCCTCCCTGTGGCGGAGATGGGTGGCGAGGCCGCGCGAAAATTTGAAACCGGCTGAAACGGATGTTCTAACCCCTGTAACTTCCTTATTATAGCACGTACTCGCAAAATTCTTGCGGCAGCATGTTCACATAGCAAAAGTGCGCATATTTATATTCATAACAATTTTTGGACCTCAGGGTTGCTTCCTGGCCCTTTAACATGAACAGGGATTCTGAACATAAAATACATCATTTCACCGAGGGACCTCTTCTCGATGGGTCATGTAATGGATTGTCCATTTCAACCGCTTGATTGGTGGGAGCTTGGCGAACAGCGTGCTCTCTGGTTTCGGTTCTTCTTTCGCAACATCATTTTGACGTCACGAAGCTTCCACAACTCTCGACACAAATGAAGGGGATGGAATGCGCTTCCACGCAACGAACGCAGGCCCCAGAGATCCACTTGTGGGCGCACATATCGGACGCCGTGCATAAACACTAATCGCGTCAGCCATTAAATTATGTTTAGTGCGGCCACCGGTCTATCCCGCCTGTGAGGGTCGGTTACGCATTCCCTGCATCGTTCTCAAACATCTAGGACGCATTCATGTGCGAGTTCAGACTTAAGTTCCTGTCTCTGTACATTTCTCCTAATCTATTCTTACGCTGGGAATGTGCTGGCGGGTTCGGTACGACGACGTGGTCAAGAGCAAAGTGACATCACGACTCACCGCTTTTATTGCGATAGCAATTATATGGACACTCTCGTCAGTTTTTTTCCGTTGCCGACATGTCCCGTATATATATATATATATATATATGACACAACAAAGTAACTCAGAAAAACAAAAAAAAGATGGTTGATCTCTCCTTCATAGGAATCGGTATAACACGAAAGTGAAACGTGTCGTCACAGAAGTAGTTTATTGTTTGTAGTGCATTGGTATATGAGAGCTTGTACAATGTCTACTGTTGTTTGGCAGATATAGCATTGCTTGGTGTGGACGCATCGCACTCACGGTGACGCCTAGTGGCACATCTCCGTACCGACGACAAACGCCCATGATAGTGATTTTGGTCGCTGAAGTTCTCAACACATACATGGACACCGCATATGGTGAAGCCCGCGCAAAGATGGCATCAACAGAGTAAACACTAATGCCCGATATGTACTCCTTAAAAGCGTCGTGAAATGCGAAGAGAAACGCTACGCGCGTCGTGTCTTCCCTCTAGCCTGGACATTTGTCAGGGTAGGAAGTTGGATGGAGGATGTGGAGGAAGTGTAGGTTGGGGAAAGTGTTGGCATCCAACTTCCTACCCTGACAAATGCCCTGGCTGCGGTGCGGTACCGACGTTATTTCACGTAACGCTAGAATGTCAGCGTCCACCAGCCAGGCGCTCTCCCATCTCCTCTCCTATTCCAACCCTGCAAGACTGGGAGGCCATGCTGCGTGACGGAAGCCCGAGCGGCCAGCGGGCGTTGGTCCGTCGGGCACGAGACGTGGCAGCGGCTGTTGGAGCTCTGGACTGAGGGCCCCACCCGACAGTTCTCAATACTTGTAATAAAGGTTTTCTCTCTCTCTCTCTCCCTCTAGCCTGGCCGTTACTTCTCACAGGGCGGGCGGGGAACGCGGTGTGACAGCCAGGCGAGCATCGGACAGCTATTTGTCGATATGGATGAATGCTTGACCGAGGCTTGCGCTAAAGCCGCCACCTCGCGTGTTAAAGAGTTGACGAAATTAAACTTGTATTGGAAGCGCGCCAAATGGGACGGTCGTTGCAACGGCGCGTTTTTTTTTTTTCGAGCCTGGTGGCACAGATATCACCACCCCGTTATAAAGGGGACGCTCATAGCATCCATCTATCCAAGAGCACTGTGAGAGGCAAGTGTGAAAGATAAAAGGCGCCTTCATGTCGCATCCGTAATGTGTTTAGCGGTAGCTCAGTGGGCTAAACGCCCACCAGCTATCGTTGCGGACCGAGAGGTCATGGGTTCGATTCCCGTCAACGGATATTTTTCTTATAGTTTTTTTTCTTTGCCATCTGATGGCGTTCATTTTGCTGACGTACTTCCGTGACGGAAATACGTCATGAAAGTCTTGGTGGACCCCGGCATAAAACACTTTCGTGTTAAAATACTTTCCGAGGCGCGGGATCGAATGGGTGATCTCCCGCTCCGCAGCGCGCGGCGTCAGACGGCTAGGCCACGATGAGTACCGTGTTTAAGCAAGCTAACAGCGAGCTATTAATGTACACCATTTACTTCAGCGTGCTTTCTTGTTCACTGGCGAGATGGCGCGAAGTGCATGAGGGGCGCGCTTTAATGGTCACGATCCGCTTTTAGCGATGCGCGCGCGCGCCCACGCGCATTTCGCCCTACAGGGCATGGTCGCCTGCACGCGCGCCTATCTCGTGGAGAAAGGGAGGGAGGTGTATGTTTTGTGCTTTGATCGCGATGTCCGCGCTGATGTTAGAGAGCCTACGAAGGTCACTTCGCTCGCATCAGCACCCGCGTTAAGGAAACGAGCACGCTGTTCAAACAGAAATAAGTAACAACTGTTAGGGCTAGTTCGCGCTTGTCCTGCGTATACCTGTGCGTTTGTTTCATGCGTCCTTTTGTATGTTTGAACAGCGAGCTTTAAGTGTCGAGCGGTGAAACTTCATAGTTCGCGCTCGTCCCGTGTGTGTTCTCTTCGTGCATCCTTTTCGCTTGAGTGACGTGCTGGAAATTTCGATCTGCTTTCTGTTCGTCGCGTTGCATTCGTATTTGTTCTTATTGCATTCATTGCTTCGGCGTTGCGGCGAAACTGTGTCTTTTTTCGAGTAACTGAATGCGCTCTCCCTAAATGAACCGTGAAATTTACTTTAGACGGACACATCGAGAATAGTTCCCGGAAGCTGTCGTATCTTTCTCTCCTCGAGAAGTCTCACAAATATTGCCTGACCTCAACGCTGCGGCGTCCTCCAGCCTTAAAGGACGACGACGCAACTCGCTGGATAGCGTATTCGTAAATTCATGGACCAAGTACACTGTGCGCAGATAAACAGATAAGCATTATATATCGATGCGGTAGTACACTTTCTTCCTTTCATTTATACTCCAGTAAATAAATAAATAGGCATAAAAGTAAACGAAATGAAAAAAATGCTCAACTAGTTTGTAGTTATTCATAATAAAAAGATAGACGTGAAAACACGGACACAAGACAGAAGTCAAGAGAGGGAACAATTATGTCTCACGTAGACCACCACACGCACCTGATTAATAGCAGGGCTGGGCAGAGATACTGAGAAGAGTATTCCGGAATACAGATATCGAAATACATGAACTGGAAGCCTAAAATACAGATACTGAGATACATTTGCCTTTAACGTAACGGGATATTTCGGAGATACTTTTGCAATAAGACGAAAAAATTATTCCGGAATACAGTTACAGCGATACAGATACTGGAATACTTTTTTTTTTATTTCAAGGATGCTCATAGTACGCAAAGACATTTATTAGTGCAGCATAATGTTGTAATTAAAGTTACAGCGCATCGAAACGTTCAGTTCATTTATTTATTTATGTATTACAGCACCCTCAGCGCCATTAGGACATTGCAGGGGACGGGGGTGGACAAATTACATAATTAGTAATAATGGCATAATTGCAAGTATCAATTTCAATAAAAATACACTATACCACAGCAATAGTAACAAGGATTGGACACCGAAATCGACATACTTGGCGAACAAACTAAGGAATGCTAGACATAGCACACTTTAAGCAAATCACTCGAATCACTAATGAACACCAGTGAACTGAGAAAAAGCACACATTTATTTTGAAGATCTGCTTTGCTGAGAAGGTTGCTGTGTGGGCTTCTCAAATAGGCTGTCTTCTAACAGCGTCGGTTCAGCCTCAGCACAAGACTCACGAAAGAAAAAAAGTCTGTCTACCGCTGAAGGCGAACACAAATTCGTGTTATAGTGAATAAATATCGCCTTCATAGCCGTATTGCCCTGCAGCGTGGCGATATCTCTTCTCGGGTCATCTAGATACTAAAGCACATCCGCCCTCACTTGGGTTGTTCTGACTGTTCAGAATCCGAAGACTGTCCCCACCTTCGGAATCCTCAGCCGTCTGACCTTGTCGGCTTCAATGAAGCTGTCACCACCACCGACGCTACCAGCACCCATTTCAGAAAGCCGCAACAGGCGAAGTCGGCTCCGGCGGTGGGGGAGCCTGCTACCACAAAAGACCGTTTCAGGCATGTAATCAATTAGGAACGCACCCTGACATTGGAGAGGTGGCTGAAAGCGCGTCCAAGATAGCCATCTTCTAGTCACTTCCGCCGCGACTACGGGAACTGCTTTTGGAAGTGCCGCCTCTTTGAGAACTGAACGCTCGCGAAGCATTGCAAAGCCTGCTCCAAGGTGGTATCCGCGCGGGGGGTGGCGAAGTAATGGCTTGCCACCCGAAAAAAATGAGGCATGCTGCACTGACCTTGAGAGAAAGCGACTTTCGTCGGCAGAGGCCCACAACACTGCCCCCGCGATTCTGCCGTCTGCGGCTTCGCGCGCTTTACCACATGGACCATTCTGTGCTTGAGGAGAAACCATCGCCGGCCTGTCTGTCGGCGACCGGCGGCGCGCCTTTGCTTGTCTTGGCACAAAAAGAAAAAAACGCCATTCCCCCATTGGAAACACGCCTCAACTCATTTCCGACACAAAAAAAAACAATGTAACGAGATACCCGTGTCCTGCATAGTATCGCGATACAGGCGATACATAGTAAATGCATTTCACTACTGAGATACAAATACATTTTTCAAATGTATCTCGATACAGAAATACAGATACTCAAAAGTATCTCTGAAATACTATCGCGATACTCTTGTATCGCGATACTGCCCAGCCCTGATTAATAGGCATCGCCTCTGTCCTAGGAATGCGCTGATAAGTGTTTGTATCTACCTTCTTTTCCGACGCTGTACGATGATTCAGTTTTGAGCGGCGTTTGTGGTGTCTTGACTACTCGCTTATGTCCGTGTTTGCCTGCCCTGTCTTTTTAAAGGGCACCAAAACAGCCTATGAAAATACAAAATTGAGCGCGGTACTCTCTCTTGGTGTATCTCATCTTTTTGGTGCACTTCGTGACGCCAGAACGCTTATTCGCGTGACATCATTAGGGCACTCACTCTCGATGAGACCACACACAAGAAATCTCAGTTGTAAATTGTCTCCCACCCTCGTTTGTCATGCAGTCGCCCCCCCCCCCACCCCCCGGTTCATCGTTGTCTTGTTCGACTATCGTCCGCAATCAACTGATTTCGCTCCATTTTATGCGTTTCCGACGGCGCAAGCGGAGATAAGAGGGTGTATCCGAAAGCGCGAAATCCAGATAGGCTCAACACTTAGTGCTGACATTGCACGCGTGCTTTATTAAGAAATATGTGGCGAAGAGATATCTCCTGTAAGAAGGGTAGTGAAGGCGAGAACGAAACCAATGTAAAAGGCGTCCTATTATTCTTCCAACGGACGGACTCTTTACAACGGAGACAATGCAACTCTCCAGGAAAATGTCATAGCTTCGCCGCAAGGGCGAAGCAATGAATGCGATAGCAAGAAGCTAATGCTATACGAAGTGAGGCTCGCCAATGGATACTCTCAGTTTGAACAGCGCTGCTGTCGCAAAGGCGGCCGAAGCAGCGAAGGAAACTAGCGTGCTTCAAGTGTCGAGCTGTGACACTTGATAGTTCGCGCTCATCTTCTGTTTGTTCGTTTAGCGGCGTCCCTTGAGCTCGAGTGACTTTCGTACGTTCCGTAACATGAGCGCGGACGTCACGGTGAAAGCTCGAAACATCCCTCTTCCCCTCACCACGAGAAAACTGCGCGAGCAGACAGCGGAAGAGCAAAGTTCTCCCTGCGCAAATATAGGAAGCGAGCCAGTTCGACGACGCGCTCCTCGCGCCATCTCGCTGGTAATGGAGAAACGCTTATAAGCGCCGGCCGTCATTGAGTCCTGCCATCGGTAAAGGGTGTGTATAACGCTCGCCGTTAGCTACCTGAAGGATCTGTGCTTTCTGGCGTAGTGGTTAGCGCCACGCCCTGCGGAACGAGAGGTCGCTGGTTCGATTGCGCGCTTCGGAAGCATTTTTCTGAATGATTTTTCTTTGGGACTTTGATATATATATATATATATGTATACATATATATATATATATATATATATATATATATATATATATATATATACTTATACATATACGGTGGTTGACGGCAGCGACGGCGACGGCAAAATCCAGCCGAGACTATCCATAAAATTTCTATCGCAATAAAGGGTGAGCCCGCTTCCACAGTTTTTGCATATATTTTATTGCGACAACAATTATATAGACACTTTGCACAGGTCTTCACTGTCACCGTCACGTTCCGCATAAAGTCCAAATCGATAACATCGCTCCATGCGTCGCATGTTGTAGCCGCGGTAAAAGCTCGCGAGCGCTGGCCAGTTCGCGAGCGCTGAAGCAGAGATGAAACAAGCTGGCCATCTCCGTCGCACGGTGATGGTCAGCTGCGGTCAGCCAGTTTGAAGCCCCAAATTAGCGGCGGCTGAAATGGACAGTGCATAAATGGATACATCGAAAATAACTCCCCTGATTCGGCATGGCTTATTTTATGTTTCAACACGAAAGTGTTTTATGCCGGGCTTCACCATGACTTACATGACGTATTTCCGCCACTGAATTACGTCAGCAAAATTAACGTCATTAAATGGCAAAGAAAAAGCTATAAGAAACAGTTCTGTTCACAGGAGCCGAACCCACGACCTCTCGGTCCGCGACGATGAAAGGCGGGCGTTTAGCCCACTGAGCTAGCCCCGAACGCATTACCCAGGCTGCATGGACGCACCTTTTATCTTTCACTATATCCTCTCACAGTGTTCTTGGATGGATGGATGGATGCTATGAGCGTAGCCTTTGTAATGGGGCAGCGCCATGTGTGCCGCCAGGCTCGAAAAAAAAACTACTTTGCCTACGTAATTACCTCCGTTTCCAAATAGAAGTGCAATTTTGTCAACGCTTTGACACACCGCAAGGCGACGTCTTTAGCCCAAGCGAGGAAGCCTCGCTATAACATCCATCCATATCGAGAAATAGCTATCCGACGCTCACTTGGCTGCCGTACCGCGTTCCCCGCTCGCCCTGTGCCAGGTTAGAGAGAAGACACGACGCTCGCCGCGTTTCACGATGCTTTGAAGAAGTGCGTATCGAGTATGAGTGTTACTATGTGATTGTTGATGCCATCTTTGCATGGCATTCACCATATGTGGCGTCCAGGTATTAGGGGCGAAGCTCCTTAAAGCGGCAGCCGTACGTCCCCGTCGTAGTGCGTAACCAGTCTTAACGCTAGTACCAGATCTTGACCTCCAAGGTGGTGCCGGTGGGAGATTTCTCCTGTGCGTTGTTGAACAATAAAAAATTCGCAGCGTGCGCGTTAACTAAAAGCCGAATTCTTCTGTCTCTCATTCCCCATTAGCAGCCATTGGCATGTTCCAGTAGGAAACGTTAGTAGAAGTAGAAGTGTAAGTGTTAGCTAAAAGCCGACTTCTTCTGTCTCTCATTCGCATTAGCAGCCATTGTTTACCTCCAAGGTAGTGCCTGGTGAGATTTCTACTGTGCGTAATTAAACAATAAAAATTTTGTTCAAAATGCCGTTGATTGATGAAATAAACCAACGAAAGACGCCAGATGTTTTCTAAAAGCAAAACAAAAAGACGCCAGATGTTTCTAAAGCAAAACGAAAAGACGCCAGCTGCTTAATGAAAGGCGCCAGATGTTTTCTAAAGCAATGGTTTTCTAAACAATGAAAATTCTAGTTGCTACACACTAGACGTGCGAAGACTGATGAAAGAGCGGAAATGGTGGGGTTTTCCTCCTCCTCGCCCTCACATCACTCCTCACTCTCACAGTCCCATCCCACCCGCTTGCTATACTACAATCGAGGGCTCTGCTATTTGCTCCTGCAACGCGCCATTGCTACGGCCGTTCTATTCGGCGGGTTTCCAAGAGGAGAAGTCTAATTTTCTCATCGCCTAAATACACCACGAGGTGGCAGCCTTAGCCCAAGCCTTGTAGAGTTACTGTATATGCTACCTTTAGGTAGCAGAGTTGCGCATCTGCTTTCCAACGCCGCTAGCAACCATGCATTGAGGAGAAGCTGACGCTCGGGCCAATTTTTGTATTTCTCGACGCCGCCGCTGCAGCTCACTCAATTAACACTAGTCATCGACAGCCAATGTTTATCGCCGGCCTTCGACACGCCAGACATGTATATCGGCGACGCGGCAGGCATGTCGCCTGCAAAAATGGAGTGCGACTTCACCGCATAGCTGTGGTTGCTAGCCGGACCTATGCGCTACTCTGCTACCTAAAGGTAGCATATACAGTGACTCTAATGCCTTGCTCATCCTTACTATAAACAGCTCTGCGACGCTCACCAGGTTGTAACACCGTGTTCCCCTCTCACCACTTGAGAAATCGCGGCCAGGCTTGCGGGTTGACCCTTCATGTTTCTTCGAGGCCGTGGTATGATCGCTTTGTTAACTCTTTAACATACCGCGGGATGGTAATGTTAGCCTACGCTCAGCGTCCAATCAGCGACGCTCTTCTGGCTGTCACACTGCTTTCTCTGAAGCAGAACTTCGATTGCGTCCATGTGTGTGTCTCTTCGGTGTCCCCGTGTGCCTGCGCAAGTATTTCAAGATGCTTTCTCTGGTTACATTGTCCCCGTGCGAATTGAACAAGGGACTGGGCGACGGCGCGTTGCCGGAGTGAATCTCAGAGGCCGCAATATTAGGGGCGAAGCACCTTAGGGTGTGGGCATGTCGGCGTTGTTGTGGTGACACGTCTTTATTCACATTCGTGCCCTTGGAGGGCTGCGGTGAATGTAGGGTGAGAGGCGGGATAAAAATCACAGCATATCCACGGAGTGAATGATGATGAGTGGGCGAAGCTCCGGAGGTTCATCAGTAAACCGTGAATCTTCCGTGAATTCTGCCCACTACATCATCACCGACGTGAGATCGGGCGCGTTTACACTAAAGGTTCGATGAGAGTTATGACGACTTGCAGCTCACTTTAATTTTACATGTACGCTGTGAATTTTCATTGTTTAGAAAACAATTGCTTTAGAAAACATCTGGCGTCTTTCGTTAAGCAGCTGGCGTCTTTTCGTTTTGCTTTAGAAACATCTGGCGTCTTTTCGTTTTGCTTTTAGAAAGCATCTGGCGTCTTTCGTTGGTTTATTTCATCAATCAACGGCGTTTTGAACAAAACTTTTATTGTTTATTCACGCACAGGAGAAATCTCACCAGGCACTACCTTGGAGGTAAACAATGGCTGCTAATGGGAATGAGAGACAGAAGAAGTCGGCTTTTAGCTAACACTTACACTTCTACTTCTACTAACGTTTCCTACTGGAACATGCCAATGACTGCTAATGGGGAATGAGAGACAGAAGAATTCGGCTTTTAGTTAACGCGCACGCTGTGAATTTTTTATTGTTCAACAACGCAGAGGAGAAATGTCCCACCGGCACCACCTTGGAGGTCAAGATCTGGTACTAGCGTTGCGACTGGTTAAGCACTACGAGGGACGAACGGGTGCCGCTTTAAGGAGCTTCGCCCCTAAAAGATGTGGCGTGCATCGTTGTCTGATGTGACGGTCTATTTGCTTGAGCGCGAGTGGGCGCCACCGCCTCAGCGCTCGCCGTGTGGCGAGAGAGAGCGAACGGTGCGTTTTGACTATGGAAACGCTCTTTCTGCGATGAACGCTGGACTACCACCTTGCAAGGAATGACTCTCGCCAGCAAGAGGCAACGCCGACACATGCAGCGTCTGCTAGCAAGGTTCTTGATAGGAAAAACCGACTGCTCGCGCTGCACAACCGTTCACCGGCCACCCCGTATATATAGGCACTGGATCTTGACCGGCAAAGTTTTGTCAGTGGGAGATTTCTCTTGTGCGTAGTTGAACAATAAAGATTCGCAGCGTGCACATTAAATAAAAGTGGACTGCGAGTCTCCGTGTCTATCTTTACTCAGTCTCTCATTAACCATTAGCAGTGATTTTGCTGTGGGAAACACCGCCGCACACTGCATGCTGCACCCCTGCACAGGTTTCGCGTTAGTGGAGCTGAAACACCCTTCCCTACATGCTTCGCCCCTCCTGAAATTTTATATACATCGCAATGCTATGCTTTGCACTATCCCCTTCACTTTTCCCTTCTCCTCACGCTACTTCCCCTTCCCAAACCCTTGCTATACCATAATATACCTGGCTATGTTTTGCTTTACCCTCAATATTCCTCCTTTTCCTCTTATCCTTAACCAGACCTCTCCTCGCTCAGACTTTCCTTTCCCACGTCCTCGGTGTACTCTACTATGCATGGTTATGCTATGCTATTAGCTGCTTGGCACATACGCCCTTTCTGTCGCGCAGACCAGCCCAGTTTTGAGCGCACGATGCCGGAGTTTCGCAAAGCTTAAACAGCTCCACTGTTAACATTTCTGTGCATAGGAGGTTGCTGCTGCATTGCATAAATCTATAATAAGATATTTCTAAATGTATAGAGAGAGTGAGAGATAAACGAAGGAGAAAGGAAGGCAGGTTAACCAAGCTTGGCTCGGTCGGCTACCCTACACGTTGGGTGCGGGAAAGGGGGAGCGATAGATAAGAGAGAATATCTCAAGCTACAACTGGAAATTATCGTATCGCCTAATATCCCTGCTGTAGTATTTTGTATCTGTATCCCAAATACTTCTGGCTTGAGTATCTTGTATCGTATCGCGATACAGTATCTTGCAGACCCGATTATATTATGGACCATCGGTAACAAACGGAACAGGGCCTCCGAAGGAATGCAATTGGAGCCAATACTACGGGGATTCCCAGGGAAAGCTCCTTCACTTCACCTACACGAGTGACACAAGTTTCTCTACTATTTCTTTTTAAACTAGCAGTCTAAGCATCCCAAACACACCATTCCAGGTAATGTTGAACAGATCTAGGAAGTAGCAGCACTGAACTTTATAATGATAACTTGCCCTTTTATGCGCTGCCATTGAAATTAGACGGATTGCTTGCTAATGCTGGCCGTCTTTTGCCACGCATGGTGCAGCACAGTGGGCGCCAATTGAAGCACCAACAAAAGTATTGGGAGAATAGAGGAACAGTGAACGCGGCAGTAACGAAACACAAAGAACAATGAGTTACAGTAAATATGAGGTAGTGCACCGAATTTGGAAAACAGCTGCCTCTGAAAATGTCCAGCCAGCTGAACTCCGTGAAAGCCGTCAAAACGTCGGATTTGAGCCCCCCCTTACCCCCCCTCTTTATCAGAGTATTTAATTTCAGTTTTGGAAGTCTTTTACAAGTATTTTCATGTATTGCAAGTCTTTTCTAAGTATTTCTGTGTTCATAGGCGTCCGCAGGCTTCCCCTTCAGGGGGAGCGAAAGTTCGTCGAAGCGCCCCCCCCTCCCAATTACGTCAATGTATGGCGCTGACATTGCGCCCCCCCCCCCCCCCCGTGTCGCAGTGCCCCCCTCCCTAATTTGTCAATATGTGTGGCTGACTTTACGCTCCCCCATCTTAGGTGATTAAGCGGGGCGCCCCCCCCCCCTCTGCCCACCAGTGCGCAGCCTATGTTTGTGTTGTATCATTGCTGAAACGCCATCCTGCGTCTCGAGGATCAGCCTCTAGCTTGCCACAGCCGCGTGCGCTCACAACAAAATTGAGTTCTCCCGCGAAATGCCTGTTGCTACGGCGACGCCTCTTTGTCTTCAATTTGATCGTCCCTCACATACATAATATCTGCTGCCGTATACGGACCGAAGGGTGCGTGGCCTTGCTGCTTTATCTGGTTGATCGCGCCTCGAGAGAGTGTCCTCACCTAAAGACTATATTTTCACGTAGTTGTGAGGATGCAGAAGTCTGCACCAACACTGCGAAATACGTAAATCTTTGTCTGGGCGAGCTTTTGCCCGGAAAATGTAAAGTCAAGGTACAAGCAATTCACGCCGTACACTAATAGCGGAGAGAAGATTAGTCGACCGTCGAGTAACCTGATCATCAGCAAAGCGCGTCGGCATTTTATACCTGTGGCATCGAAGGTTCTTGCGTTATCGTTTGTGGTCGGGCTAGTTCCAGAATGAACTCTACTGTTCGCGTTGCGCGCTCGAGCTTATCAGAAGATTCTAAAAAAATTCGGAAGGTTCCCAGACATTCGGGCGCGGTTTATTCGAAGCATTGGTTATACGTGTAACGATCCGGTTATATAGAAATATAACAACAAACACGCGAGGCGCTGCTCCTCTCTTAATACCCATTGTCCCGCGGCTTGAAAAAGAACATGGATGTGGGAAGAAATGCATGCCCAATGAAAGAACAATAATAAAGACAGCAAAAAAGTTGAGTCATCAGGCTCGCTACCGCGTATAAAACGATTTAGCCGCACCGCATGGATAGCTTCAGGTCGTGTGCGGCGCCTCTGAGATTTCGTAATGCCGTCCGGGATGACCTCGTAGTCCAGAGCGCCAAGACGTCGAAGCACCTGGTACGCGCCGAAGTATCGCCGAAGAAGTCTTTCACTTGAGTCCACATCGGCGTATACGTGTCCAGAGCCAGGCACGGTCGCCGGTCTGGTATGCCACGAAGCCACGACGAAGATTGTGACGGCGGCTGTCGGTCGTCTGTTGATTCTTGATGCGTAGGCGGGTGAACTGTCCAGCTTCTTCGGCACGCTGAAGGTAGCGCGCAACGTCCAGGTTGTACTCGTCACTGACGGTGTGCAGCATGGAGTCAAGCGTCGTCGAGGGGCTGCTTCCGTAAACTAGCTTGAACGGCGCCGTGTGTGTTGTTTCTTGCACTACCGTGTTATAAGCGAAGGTTATGTACGGAAAGATGGCGTCCCATGTCGTGTGTTCGACGTGTGCGCACAGTGCCAGCATGTCGGCGAGGGTTTATTCAGCCGCTCGGTGAGGTTATTTGTCTGCGGGTGGTAGGCACTTGGCCATCGGTTAGTTGTCGGGCTCTACTTCAACATGGCTTGCGTTAGATCCGCCGTAAATGCCGTACCTCTGTCGGTGACGAAGATCTCTAGAGCGCCGTGAAGCAGCAAGACGTTCTCAAACAAGAATTTCGCTACTTCGGGGACACTACCTTTAGGCAGGGCCCCGGTTTCGGCGTAGCAGGCACGGTAGTCCGTAGCTACGACGATATACTTATAACCGGAAGTTGACGTCGCAAATGAGCCCAGTAAGTCCACCCCGATTGGCTGGAACAGTCGTTGAGGTGGTTAGCTCATTTTTGTTTGTGCTGATAAGCTCGAACGCGCAACCCGAACAGTACACTCTCAAAATTTCCATGCTTATTATCACGCTAAACTGTTATTTTAAGCGTGATGCGCATGTAAATGAGCTGTGGATGACGTTTCTTGCAACACGTGAGAAAATAAGCGTGAGGTCCCTTCAGGTCAGCGTGGAAGCAAGGCTGCATGTCGTGGTTCAGTCATGTGCAAGCCTGAGCGAGCCGTGTACGCGTGAGGTGCGGAAATCAAACGCTTACAATCCCGCAGAACTCACGCGTAGATATTCACCATCACGCGAAGTCGCGACATTCCACGACAAGCCGCCGCCGCGCCGTCGCCATGATGCGCAAGCATGCGCAGTCTCAACGACGAAAGCGACGGGGCGCATGCGCACACGTGTTCTCCCTGTGGTCGCGGCGCCTGTTGCGAGGAATACGGAACGCCATTTCGGAAGGCTGCCGCGTCTGTATCGCCATGTTCACTTCAGAAGATATTCTCGGCGTGCAACGCGAGCGGTGCAAGCACACCGACTGTGAGTGTTCCGAGTTTATGAGAGAAAATCCACCGAGGTCCGACGTCTCAGGAGCGGCCTTTTCGCTCGAATGGTGTATTTACTGTGGCCCTGCCACGCACCTGCCATTCATGGGCGACTGGAATATATACGCAAAAACGTTAGTCATCCTTCACTCGTATTCAATCGTGTCTGCTTGTCACATGTGAGGTGCGAACTGTGCCTTAACGACGCATTTTGTTTAGCGCAGTGCGACAACCATTTATGGGAGCATTTAAATGTGTTAAAAAAGGAATATTCGCCCTTATGCGACAAACATCTTTTCAGCCAGAGCAGTTTGTGTTTCTTGTGGTGAAGTACCGAACGAACGAAAAATTATATTAACAGCGCGTTAAAGCAATTCATTTTCAAAAACGTGTGCCTCTTTTCTTCTGACAGCTTGGTTTTCCGTGCTCGTCACCTGCATCATCGCTTATTTATAGCTGCGCTTTCAACGATAACTCGTCTCTTGAAAGGCAGCGATTGCTTGTGCATCTTTCATGTGTAGTTCATGACGGGAACATAACGAGCTCTTTCATTAAATTCACCCTCCAGTTCTCCGCACCGCGTGACATTTAAAAACCGATTTCGATGGCAAGGTAAGAGTTACCATTGTGAAAATATACCGCGTATATTTGCAAGGTTTATAACGCGATTAGTGGAGTATCAATGTTCTTACGGCGTATTGGTCCGGACTTGTAACAACACAATCGACGCTGTATAGCAAAAGACCGCTCTTTCTGTCGCGCGGTGCACGACCACTCCATCCGTGGAAGCCTTGCCGTGTTCGATTGTGAGACGGGCACTTCTGAATGACAGTGTATATTCTTGGGCGAGTTGGGAACCTTTTTTTTCTATTTTAGCGCACTTGTTAACAAAACGGAGCTTTGAAAAACGACACGGACATAGCCCATGTGTAGACATATCGCTGTGTCCGTGTCGTTCTTCTGTCCTCTGTTTTGTTATCAAGTGCGCCAAAATTTAATTGTGAATTATGTTTAACCAATACCGTTGGTCGGTGTCACGTAGGAAGGCACCGATCACGCTGAGAAGAGCATAGGCGTCAGAATCCGGGCTTCCATTTCGTTTTGCAACGGTTCCTCAGAGTAATGGTGCTCTTCTAGCTATAGTAGATGTCTTAATGTTTAAAATGTCATAGCTTGCGCAAAGTCGGGGACACAAAAATAGATAAACAACCGCTAACTCACAACTGTTCACTTTTGAAAAGTACTAAACAAATAGGCACTTATAATCAGCCGAGTCACGCGGCATGCGGGCAGAACATTATACTACAATAGTATATGTCGCTAATACTATGTCGTTGTCGGTAAAAGGAAAGTTATAAAATTTTCAGCCGTTTGCCGACTTGTATTAACCAGCATCTCAGGAGCGATGCATGAATTGAGCTATGAATTGGAATATCTGTGTGTGTCCAGGTCCGATTTTTAGGTCCTACATTTTATAGAGTAACTGTAAGTGTGACGGTGCTTAGTGAACATGAATATTCTGTGTCCACGCTGATGTGATTATGCTTCTCCTGAGGTAGCGATTTGCGTTGCATGTACATAATGCGCGTACATAAGTTCGGATAAGACAGCGCTCGTGTTGTTCAGTTCTCTTCTCTGTGAAGGGGCTTAGCCAGATATTTTTTTGTTTTGGGGGGGGGGGGGCAGGCAGATTTGGTCGAGTGTCATTTGGTGCCCTATATGCCACGGCGAAAAATATTTCGGGGTGGGGGCACGGGCACGGAGTGCCACCCCCTGGCTACGCCCCTGTCTCTGTGTATCGATTTTTGAGCTGTTTTAAAATGAAGACTGTTTGTTCCTGTCAGTTATTTTGCTATGTATGTGCATTTTTTCTCTTCTGAAACACGAAGCCGTAATTGTGTTTACGTATTGCTTTTGTATTCAATGTCGCTGTTGCATCTTGTCTAGGGGGCTATGTATGACTCAGTCGAACTGTTTGTGACAGCTTCATGAGTGGCTCCCCTGCCCCTCTCCTTCTTGAGGCTGTAACAGCTTTGTGTAAAACTCCTATAGCGCTTACTTCTCACAGAAAACAGACGAATCCCACTACTCAGCACACTGGTACACTACAAATTGACACGGGTGAGGAGCAGCGATTGGACGCCGTACGTCGCAGCTTCTCATGTTAACCATCTGTACCGAGTGCACGGGTGGTGACAGAGCTCGTGCCGGTTCATAATGATTATCTTCTATCTACGACACCTGGCAGCCCTTGGCCATAACAGATCTGCTATAAAAGCGATTACATTGGACCGTGCATTGTTTGGGGCGAAAGAAAGCTCCTCATCTGTGGTAGCGAACAGGAGACCATTCAATTGACGGCAGAGACCTCTCAAGAGAAGGCACTAGTGATGTGCTTATTCATGTACTACATGAAAGACCTAACGTATCCGGCAGCATATGGTCAATTGCTTGGCTTCGTCCAATCATTCGTCAAGCCGGGCTCGAACAAGGAAGTGTCATGGGCCCACACAACATTGAAGAACTTGCTTACCGCGTTGTGCATTTAAAAAAACGACGTCTTAAGCATTATGAAAATATTTCAGGTGTCAGCTCTGTAACATCCTTGAGCCGAGAAACCGCCTGCTAGAGCAGCGCGCCAACCTCTGCCAGCCTGAGAGCATCTGCCGCGGGCAAGCCAGCGCCAGACAAGCGAGCTCATGGGGAAGGGGGTTTTCACTGGCGGCCAATGAAGACTGGCGTTGCTAGTATGGTGGCTTGTCCAGACGTGCCCGGATGCGTGCCCGCGCGCCGGGAAGCCGACCCATGGCTCGCACCAGACAAAGACACCAGACAAAGACACCAGACACCTTCCTACCTGTCCGTTGTGGTTTTTTTTCGCGCCTTTTAAAGATGAACTTCAACCAACTCGCCCAACTGTCCCAGCTAATTCAGACAAAGAGGCCTGGCGCCGCCACCGTGGTCGCCCTACTGCCGATTAACGGCGGTTCCCGGCGCTCGAGGCGCGCGGGACCAACACACGCGCTGGCTGGGGAACGAGGCGCCAAAGGGGAGGGCCCACTCCATTCCCACAATGTATAGACATCGTTAATCTACAATAGAAAAAAGTCAGGAACCCTACCCAATCGTGGAAATGGGGCTTTTGCTTCTTTCTTTCTTTCTTTCTTTCTTTCTTTCTTTCTTTCTTTCTTTCTTTCTTTCTTTCTTTCTTTCTTTCTTTCTTTCTTTCTTTCTTTCTTTCTTTCTTTCTTTCTTTCTTTCTTTCTTTCGTTCTTTCTCTCTTTCCTTCTTTCTTTCCTTCTTTCTTTCTTTCTTTCCTTTTTTTCTTTCCTTCTTTCTTCCTTTCTTTCCTTCTTTCTTTCTTTCTTTCTTTCTTTCTTTGTTTCTTTCTTTCTTTCGTCCTTTCTTTTCTTTCTCTTCAGGTAGCGGCCCTACCCGTACGCTGTTTTTTTTTTGGCAGAATCGGCGTAGCGTCTTTCATTTTCTTCCAAGCCTTTGTCATCCTGTAAAACAGCCGTATGACAGGACCCACCACGCGAACATTGAAAAGTAGCTTAGGAATTCAATTTTCTCGAAGTACGCATAATCCTGAAGTGTGCAGTTGCTGATATCTACCGTATGCGTTGGCCAGCAAATCGCTTTTAGTACGCCAACACGAAATATTGCAATGAAGCGCCCACTGAAATTGTACTGCTTCCCAATTGATTTTTGCAACGTCGGCAGAACGCATACATACTCATCAGTTTTTATTGGGCAAGCGTGGCCGCGTGGCCTAGCGGTCAGGGCCCTCGCTTTCGGACCGCGAGGACCCGGGTTGAAACCCCTGCCACGCAAAAAAAAAGATTGCTATTTTATTTATTATTGATTTGGTGCGCGCGCGTCAGCTGTGCGTCAGGATGTTTTTTTGGTACAACACCAAATACACTGGCCAGTCAATGTGAGCCTCGCTTGAGATACACTGTAGTGCTCTGTCCATGAAATGCTGGGTGTGCGCTTAGAACAAATTACCAATGTCGAGCATTATGTCCCCTATAATAGCTGTCGCCAGCTCCGCAGATGCTAGCGTGGTTGGAGCCAATATGTAGTGCATTCCCGCGTAAACCTCTTTTGTTTCAGCAACAAAAGGGGTACAGGCTTGCTCTACTTCTTCTTAAACGAGCAGTATAAACTGTGCAGATGCGACATTATGTAAACCATTATGCGACAGTAAGAAAGCACCGAATTATATTTTCAGATTCTGATTCTAGCCAAAATTACGGCACCCAAAAGTTTCGCACATGAAAAATTTACCTCCTACAAAACACTATGAGCTGCATTCGTAACGAGATGGAAGATTGGCTAACGCTGGGCATTTTTCACGGGAAAGTACCGCGTTCGCTTTCTCTTCGCCACCGCGTTCGAGATTTCTGTTCCGCAATCACGTGCTCATTTGACTCCATTAACGATCCGCCCCTCTCACTAAGCCTGTCTTTCGAAGCCGCCGGCGCACACATCGTGCGGTGCCTTACATAGCGATTGGGATTATGGCTTGAAAAAAAAAACAAACCATGTACGAACACCACGCTCGCATTTTGACGTTTGTGGCAGGAGCACTGGGCAGTTTCAATTCCAAGCACTTCCGGTTTTTCAAGTATTCAGAAAATGTCTCGTGAAAATTAAACTGGCACAAAAGCTGTGGTTCTCCTTCATTATAAGAGTTATATTAGGTATATTTGATATCGGGGCATAAGTGTACATAGAATGACGTCCAATTAACTGTCAGAATAATGTATGAGATATAATTGAGTTCATAGAAAGCGCGGGCGGTTTCCTTGTCAGCAGCGCAGATCGTTTGGCAGCTGGCTGAGCAGATCTCAACCACGCGCTCCTTTGTACGTAGCTTCTGAGTATCGCTTCGGCAGCGGACAAAATACAACGTTAACCCGAGGAATACACCAGGGTACGCGAAAGCCGACGTGGCAGTACCACTACCAGACACCTAAGTCAATGATTAGGATGACCCCAATTTTTTTTAACGATCTTTTTTTTTAACGAGCTTGAGTTCGATTCCTACTGGGATCCAGATTTTTATTCTTTGCATTCGTCGAGTCAGCGCTGCCGATGTCCGTTTTTCTTTAGCCTTTCGCATTTAAATTGCGAATGTGTGTCCTCGCCATTCGTGGAAAGATATAAACTGTCAATTAGCTGTGCCCCATACCCGCTTATACCTTCGGCCACGGTATACGGTTATGTGCCACACGTGTCTGGAGGACAGGGTTTGACGTCTATCTATCTATCTATCTATCTATCTATCTATCTATCTATCTATCTTTATCTATCTATCTATCTATCTATCTATCTATCTATCTATCTATCTATCTATCTATCTATCTATCTATCTATCTATCTATCTATCTATCTATCTATCTATCTATCTATCTATCTATCTATCTATCTATCTATCTATCTATCTATCTATCTATCTATCTTATCTATCTATCTATCCTATCTATCTATCTATCTATCTTCGCCCGCCTACGACTGTGTGCTCTCCTGGCCTTTCGTAAATGGGACGTATTCCAAAATTGGTATGGCACAACATGACTGTATGACGAACATCAGTGACAGGTCATAACATAAAAATCATAGAATGCATATGATGAACGAAATGATTTTCATGCCACGGCCTTGGTGCTCTTGCGGCAGTGTCTTATACCAAAACTGATATGGCATAACCAAAATTGATATGGCGAGACACAAACTTAGGTGACAGGTCCCATCGTGCAAATAATGACACGCGTGTCATGTACAGCATGATTTACATGACATGGTCTCCAGGCGCTCGCGACCGTTTTATTATATGAATATATACCACAGTTGGTATGATGAAGCATTTTTGTATGGGAAACATAAATGACAGGTGGTAACATGAAATCATGACATGCGTGTTATGCACGTTATGACATACATGCCACGCTCATGGTGTGTTTGCGGCCGTTTTGCTATCTTGGCATGTACCAAATTTGGTATTCCGTGACGTGACTGTGTGAAGAACATAAATCCCAGGTGGTAACATAAAAATTACGACATGCATGTCATGTACAACATGATCTACATGCCACGCACATGGTGCACTCGAGGCCGTTTTGCTAGCTTGATAAACACCAAAATTGGTATTGCATGTCGAGACTGTAAGACGAGCATCAATGACAGGTGGTAATCTGACAATCATGACATGCATTTCATGTGCAGAATGATTTACATGCCACACTCATGGTACACTCCGGCCGTTTTCCTAGTTCGATATAACCAAAACTGGTACTGAGCGGCGTGACTGTATGACGAACATAAATGACAGGTCTTAACACGCAAATCATAACGTGCATACCATGCACGGCACGTTTTACATCACACCGTCTTGGTGTGCTTCAGGCCGTTTCGTTAATTGGATATACACCAGAATTGGTATGGCATGACATGAGAGCGTGACGAACATAAACGACAGGGCATATACCAAAAATATACGTTTCATTATAATGAGGACTGTACATAAACGTTCCATATACAGTGAACTGGATGTCATTACATGAATGACTTCATTTCCCTCAAAGGCATGCAAGGCGTCGTATGCAGCTCTTTGCTGCCTGCTTCGGATTAGATCGATTCCCACAGTGTGTGGGATCTGCCGCATTTTTTTTTTCATTTCATTTCCTTTTTTTTTATTTCGCTCGCCAGCGGTTAAGAACACCGGCTTTGGCGGCGGCGGCGGCGGACAACCACGGGCTTTCGCGCAAAATGATTAACGATTCACCACGTTCGAACTGCGGCAAGCCTACAATACGGCTTACCTTTAGAAGGAAAGGTTACTTATTTAATAATATTGTTAGGGGCGTAGCTCCTCTTAATCTAATCTTGTCACGTCTCGGTTGTCGGCGTAAACGGATCTCCCGTATGATGCAATAGATGGCGCTGTCTCATAGAAGTACATACAAACTGCAGTTCAGGGACGATATTCTAGATGGCGCTGTACACAATCTGTGTCGTCATCACCATTTCTCGTCTCATTTCCTAGATGGCGTTGGTGCAATAGAATTGTGTGCAATATGGCGCTTGCGTGAATCGACACTAGAGGGCGCTGGAAGTGCCGCTGCTCTCCGATTGGCTGCTGCGCGGGGATGCGCGGGGAGCGAGCGCCTCTCTCATTCTCCTGGATCGTCGCCGTACGTGTCGGATCGTTGGCGGAGCATGGACGATGCGAAGCGGCGGGCGCTCGCTCGGCGGCAGCCAGGCGGATCCCGGGACGGTGCGCGCCAAGGACGCCGCTGCGAGACAGGCTCAACGAGAAGCGAATCCCGTGACCATGATTGCTTCAGGAGCTTCGCCCAAGCTCTTCATCATTCACCCGTGGATATGCTGTAATTTTTTTGCTGACGTCTCAAAGAGTGTTTCGGATGCTGCGATTGCAGCGAACAGAACCGTTCCGTTCGTGTACTGTTCGCAACCACCGCTAATGACGGTTTATTTCACGCGGGGTACGATTTTTGGTTCTGCGAATGGCGCGGCAAGCGAGGTTGCTTGCTGCCGTTCTTTTTGATAGGCACTGCATAATTTTTCAAATGTAATGCCAAATCTGTTCGTTATGATATTCTTATGTTTTGGGAAGTGCACGCGTGTTTTGTAATTTAAGGACGCTTTCCAATCTATATTCAATTCGAAGTGCGCAACAGCGGCCAAAACCAAAACAAGCACGTCGGCGCAGTTATAACGGCTCGGCCGGCTAGGAGTACCTTCTATAGAGTTTCCCACAATTACCAAGAAGGAACTCTGGCGCTGCGATCGTTCAGCCACCATGGGAATGATGGGTAACGTAATACACGGATTTGCCTAATCTTCGTGCTTACGGCTTCGAACACGCTTGTGGCTTGTTCATTGCTGTGTTTTGGAGTTCGTTTCGGATAACAGAATGAACCATTGTGAACTTTGTGACCAGGTTTGAATTGGTGAGCCTAAAAAGGTTAAAGTGGGGAAGTGGAACTCCAGACTTTTGCTGAACTTCATATTGAGACAAACTGGATGCAGGCGACGCGGACGCAAACGAAGCCCAAAGAACAAAGTTTAGACGACTCCGTGTACTACCCATCGTTCCCATGCTGGCCGAAGCGCCATGCTTTGCAGCTCCCATAGACACTAGCGCCATAATTCGCTCTAGTGTATCTACAGGAAACTCTATGGTAATGTCGACGAGTCGCCACCGAAAATTCGCTCCGCGGCTCTGAACAAAGCGAGAAATTTCTAACATGCTGGTATCTCGCCGCTGACCGCTGTGGCGAGAGCGGTCAGCCGTTTTTCCGCTGCGAGCGAATTCGCCGCCTGGAAGTCGGTGTGATTTGCGTGATGTGAAACGACCTTTACGTTCCCAGAGCAGGACAGGATTATGAGGCACGTCGTTGTAGGGGACACCGGACTGGTTTGAATAAGCTGGCGTTCTTTGACGCGCACGTAAAACTGAGCGCACGGGCACTTATTGAATTTCACCCTGATGAGAAATGCGGCCGCCGTGAGCTGAGATCGTGTACACGATCCAGAGCATTACAACCGCAACTACCTTAGAGCAACTGGGATCGCATATATGGTAGCAGAAAAGAAATTGTATTTAAGCCTATTGTACTATTTGTCCGGGTGTTGCGTCCTAGAACCACGATATGATTACGAGGTCACCGAAATGGAGGCACATGTGCCTCTAGCATTTCGCCTCCATTGAAATGCGGTCACCGTGGCCGGGATACGATCCCGCGACCTCCGGGTCAGCAGCCGAGCACCGAAACCACTAGACCACCCTGCCGGGTTATTGGTTGTTATATGAAAGTGTGGGTAGCATATGGGGCGGATAACTTGTCTTCTTTTCCTGTATTCACTACCGCACTCAAGCATTTCTTGTTTAACGCGGTAGGCTACATGGCGAAACAGTGACATGTGCAGTGTGCATGGAGCCAGTTACGAGAGTATTCTAAGGTAGGCCTCATTCGTTTTAGCAGTAGTAGTGGAACGAGTTTCTTTGTATCATTTATTTGCAAACTACAAGCCTAAACCTTATATAAGCACTATTTTAGGAAACCACGAGATGACATCAGTGAAACGCGCACTAAACTATATATTACCAATTGAAATATGAAATCTTAAAGACTGTTTTATCCTAATGATAACACAGAAAAGTTTAGGAACTGCCTTCCTAACAATACAGAAGCCCCGCTAGCATCGGGCGTTTAGTGCGGCAGACAGTGCAGGAGACGAAATTGAAGCACCAAGAAAGACACCGTGAGAATGAAAGCTCAACTAAACGCTTCCGTAATTAATGAAAAGAAATGCCGAGGTTAGATTAATAATGAGACGGTGCGCGTAATCTGGATATCAGTAATGATATTAGTGCGAATATCCGTGAGTGCCGTTCTGTGATTGAAATCGGAGGTCTCATTGTGCCCGGGAGTTAGCAAAGAGGGTTACGACAATTTCCCAGGAAAAATTTCCTGTGGTATTCGTTTAGGCAACGCCTAAGTGTTTGCTACGAATCGCCGGTTCTTTCGCCATCGCATGCTGCTGTGTTTGATGTAACTGCGAGAAAGGCAGAAGCGCGGTCGAAACACCTAATTGCTAAGTGAGCATAAAACTACGAAAAGCCGAGTAGGGTGCTAAATGTTGCCGTTGGCGTGCCATACAACAAGCTTGTACCTCCCGCGCTTACTTCGCGTTGTGGCTTTGAAGAAAATGTATTTGTGCCGTTCTATGCGCACTGCGTCTTGCCTATTCTTGCTTGCGCTCGTCAGCCTGTTCCTGCCGGTGCGCCAGTACAGCGCGATGAGTAATTCTTGATGGAGTAAGAAAATGGCGCTATCTTCACCGGTAGAACAACTGAATGGGAACTACACCTTCAGGAAGCGAGGGAGATTAGCCAACACCATTTGGAAAAAAAAAGAAGGCCTGCGCATGCCCTCCTCTCGCCACCAACTACGTCATCGCAGTGGCATCTGAGGCGCGACGACGAGGGAAGAGACGCCGCGTGGTTGTGCGGAATGCGGTAGAAGAAAAGCCGATAAGATTGCGTTGGATGTGCGTTGAGTTGTATGGGCACGTATGATATTAGGAAGCCCCTGAACTGCTATCGAGTGCATTAGCCCCATTGTTGAACCCTGGTTTAGCAGTTAGCAATTTGCCGGTAAGATCAGTTCAACACGCTTGAATGCTGCTCCGCGCCTAACTGCACACGCAACTGCCCTAGAGTTAGTAAACGGCCGCTACATTAAAAAAAAAAAAAACAGGTGCGGCCTGCTGCGGCGTCTGGGGCCTAGTTCTTCTTGCGCCCGCTCTGGCGCCACCACACCGGTACAGCCGTTCACCGAGAAGCACCTCGACAGTCGCGTTTGTACGCGCTACACTTACTCCAATCAGGCCGTACATAACGGGTTTTATTGTTGAACATTACAGGTTGAAAATTGAAGTCGTTATTAGAAGTGCCGATAGCCCCACATATATGAACAGTTTGCCTTATGAGTACGAATGTTTTGTAGAGTGAGCCTCAATACTCTCCATGAATGCTGACCGTTTGACTCACTTAAAATGAAAAGTGTCACTGAATCACTGATCCCCTCTTCGGCAGGCGGTTGCTGGGCAGATTCTAAGGGCTGACGTATCGGCCCACCAAAACGCACCACGTTAAGCGTGCACAGTTTAAATGTAGTTTTTTTTTAGTGCACCAACGAACGCCGGTCGTGGTCCGAAGACCGAGTTAGAGCCAAGATTTGATAACGGAAACAAAAGTGTATTCTCAGTAAGGCAGTAAAAGCATCACACAAAGTTGCACACTCGGCAGGTATCAATTACAACTCACAACATCACTTAGATGGTGTTTAAAACAACGGGAACAAACTTACCGTGCTACAAATGCACTCTGATCCATTCGAAATTATCGAAAAACACTTGGAGGATTTCAATATTCAACAAACGTGTGCAGCCTACAATTGTTCGAATGTTTCTTGAATATTTCTCTTCCAGGAAACACTCAAACGAACTCCAGCTGTGATCACCGTCGTTCGGCGACACTCTTCAAAACAGTGCCCCCACAGCGTCATCACTCGATTCTCCAAGATCTACTGACCGCACTACACGACTCACTCGAACAACATAACTCTCCGTCGTCTCTCGTTTGGATCTTTCCCGTTTTCGCGAACATTCCAAGTGAGTGTTCGGCGAGTAGCACGTAGCACAGCGACAGCTAGGGGAAATGGATTCGTCTCGTCGGTTCGTCTGCGGAAACGGTCGGTTCCACTTTGATTTCTTGAATTCTCTTTCTCTGTTTCTCTATCTTTATGTCTCCCCCATCCCTTCCCCCAGTGCAGGGTAGCATACCGGTCCTTCTAGACTGGTTAACATCCCTGTCTTTCCTTTCTCTCCTTCTCCTCCTCCTCCTCTCGATCCGCGCGGGCGTTAGGCTGTCACGACGGCGTCTTCGGTGGAGAAGGGGAGGGCACGCCATGGGCACCTTTTTCCGTTTTTCTTTTTTTTTATTGCGCGCGCCCGTTGGAGGGAACACTTGGGCGGTGACTTAATGCTGTTGTCAGGATGCGGCGGCGCGCGCCTGTTTTAGCCCTCGTTTGTGACAAAAAGAAGTGCTCTGTTACGAATATTACGCTTCCCGACACTGCAGATCGCATGGGAATACGTGGTACTTCACAGTAGCGTCTTCGTTCGAGTTGCACGGCGGCACACAACAGCTTCGCGGCCCCACACCGCTAGAAAAAACCGTCTGCCACACACGCGCGCACCAAGAAACCGTACTCAAGCGCAGCAAACATCAGGCAAGCTGCCCACACGCGCGGTCACACACAAGAAAGACACGAGAAAGCACACGAAAATGCACACGGACACGCATAAATTCTTAGGCGACCACATAGTAACACGAACCGGCGTCTGCCTTGCGTACCATACTTGCGGCGTCCTCACCCAAAACAGCGTCCGCAACTGTCAACTCAGCCGACCCGCGCTCGCCCATTGACGGCGACGCGACGCAGCAGGCCGCGCCTGTTTTTAGGGGCGAAACTAAAAGCCGAATTCTTCTGTCTCTCATTCCCCATTAGCAGCCATTGCATGTTCCAATAGGAAACGTTAGTAGAAGTAGAAGTGTAAGTGCTAGCTAAAAGCCGACTTCTTCTGTCTCTCATTCCCATTAGCAGTCATTGTTTACCTCCAAGGTAGGGCCTGGTGAGATTTCTCCTGTACGTGATTAAACAATAAAAATTTTGTTCAAAACGCCGTTGATTGATGAAATAAACCAACGAAAGACGCCAGATGTTTTATAAAAGCAAAACGAAAGAACGCCAGATGTTTCTAAAGCAAAACGAAAAGACGCCAGCTGCTTAACGAAAGACGACAGATGTTTTCTAAAGCAATGGTTTTCTAAACAATAAAAATTCACAGCGTACATGTAAAATTAAAGTGAGCGGCAAGTCGTCATAACTCTCATCGAATCTTTAGTATAAACGCGCCCGATCTCACGTCGGTGATGATGTACTGGGCAGAATTCACGGAAGATTCACGGTTTACCGATGAACCTCCGCAGCTTCGCCCACTCATCATCATTCACTCCGTGGATATGCTGTGATTTTTTTTTATATAGCGGCCGTGGCTAGTGCATGCCGTGTGTTCAAGTTTCCCTTAGATCCGGCTCAAAGGGACGCATGGACGAAAGCCGTCTCAAGAGAGAACTTCGTGCCAACAAAACACGCCGGTACGTATTTTGCTATGTTTACATATGTCGCGCAGTTGTTTTTGGACGTCTGTTCGATGTTTAGTCTAACGGTCGTCTCGGAGCACGGCGTTTCATCAAAGCGAAGCAGGCTTCGCGACGACCAGGAGGTTTGCCTCCGAGTGTCATCTTGGCGAGGGACGCTGCACGGAGAGGAAAAGGCGATTTTCGGGGCTAGTGATGACAATCACCCCCGAAACCTTTGCAATTTTTCGCAAAAGTAAGGAAGCTACGTAGGAGACAATAAATAAGATTTCTAAAATGGAATGACGACTTCATACTGTTCTTTGTGATTGTATGGATGCGCAGTTTTGAAAGAAGTTTTTAGCATAGTTTCGCGCAGTCTTTCAGCGACACGCGAGCTCGCTTTCTTCCTCGAATAACGTGAAGCCTGCCAGCCCGTTAGATTGTCCAACCTAGTTCTGGCATAAATTGCAAAACAGTAGGTGCATAATTTGAGTAACACAGTGCTACCACAGAAAATTTCACCTGAAAATGCTTTGTTTGTAAGCATGAGTCTGTTTTCTTTTTCAGATAATATTTGCTGAGTCATTTTCTCCCATTTCCGCAAGTCGAAATGCTGGGCGGCTCCAGTTTGTCGTATCATTCTTGTTTTATCCTCTTCCACACTTCTTTGATCCCTGTGTTTTTTTTTCTGGTTATTAGCAAACTCAGTGAACTGATAAATTTGTTGTTCCAGTGTGTTTTCTCTCACTATATTACACTCGGGCAATCTTCTTTTCGGGTTTGTGAGAAGTCCGGGGAGTGTGATTGAGCTGTCCCTTAATCCGAAAAGGGTGAAGCATGGCACCATACCAGGCATTCTACCACACTTCCCTGCGCACATCCCTCGTCGGGAGGCAGCTGGACTTGAAAGTCCACAAAAAGGTGGTCGCTTGGAAGCTGAGGAATTCCAAAAGGCACTTCAACTGCCCCTGCAGGACCACAAAGAGCATGAAGAGCTTTACAAGCATAAAGGCCAGGTGCTACAGGGACAATATCGGTGCTTGATCATCCGTCAGTGTTATAATCCTCTCCAACAGCAAGCATGATTACAAAGGATGATGCCGAAACAGGGCAGTGTACGTTTTTGAATTTTCTTTCAGTTTGCTCTCAAATAAATGTTCAGTGCTTTATTTACCTTGTATTTCTAAATGCGGTTCATTTTCTTGAAATCGCAGCCAAGACAATTATTGAAAACAGCATTTGCTAAATTCATACAGAAAACGGTTTATTTCCCGAATGAGCAATGTGGCGCTAAGCTACAAGTCAATGGATTTAGGATATTTCGAGGGCTCGTTTCTTTGTTTGATAGAACCTTAAGAAAAGCCTTAATGAAAGCCAACAGAAAACCAACATATTACAACAATAAAAAAACCCCGATGGCGAGTTTTCCACATTCGCAATCATGTCTACGAGTGGCACTGACAAACACTCCCAGCTTTGCATGCACACAAATAACCTATGAAGTGGACGGCAGGATCACCGCCGCTGTAGCTCAATAGGTGACTGGCAAAAAGCAACGGATTGCGGGATGCGTCGTCTGCTGCCGGCTTCCGGTTCATGGAAAGCAGACGGCGAACCGCTCCGCCATAGGCATCTGATTGTTCGGCATTTTCGCACGCGGCATTATCGCCTTGCAAACTCATGGTAGCCTGTTCAGCCGTCAGCTGCTCCAACTCGAGCGTTAAAGGCAAACGTACGAATAGGTTCCCGTGGAGCGAAGAAAGAAAAATGAAGTGGGCCATGGCTGTGAAGAGAGCCACGGCGACTGGTAGCTTTTGAACACCAAATTTTGGAGCCAGAGCGTGCGAAGACGACTTCATCACTGGTAACTGTGTATTGCGCACTAATACAAAGCTTATGCATGTATTTTCTGCAAATATTATGTCGAGAACTGAATTCCCGCGCAGCCGCACCAAGCAAGGACGTCGATCTTTTATTTGTCCACACCCGGGTTTGTATCTTTTTTTCTCTCTTTTGGCTTGCTTCTTTTCCTCTAGGTATATATATGTGTGCGCTCTTCAAATAAATTTTATTTGTATGAATGCGCTGCGTCCTTGTCCTCTCGCTCGTCCTTTGTCCAGTGTTTGCGCTCAATAGCATTATGAATGAAATGTTACAACTCGTCCAACCAGCAATGTTCTTAATATCTTTAAAATGATGCTCCTCACGTGCAGCAATGTATTATGCAAATAAAACTGTTCTCTGAATCGCCTGATTCACTAGCGAAACAGTTACAGTACCCGCGAGCAGCAGAAAAGCATTGAATATTGTTTGTGTGCAGCAAAAATATCTTCACCTTTCAAAGCTTACGCAAAAGGGTTTAAAAAAAGTTGGGCTGACAAAATCATCTTCTAAAGCGCTGACACAGCGCTGAAACGCAGACGGAGAGGTAGACTTTTTTTTTTACGGAGCGCGAAAGAATAATAATATCTGGGGTTTTACGTCCCAAAACCACGATATGATGTTGAGAGACTCCACAGTTGTGGGCTCCAGAAATTTCGACTATCTGGTGTTCTTTAACGTGCACTGACATCGCACAGCACACGGTCCCCTAGCATTTTACCTCCATCGAAATGCGACGGCCGACCGGGATTGAACCCGCGACCTTCGGGTCAGCAGCCGAGAACCATGACCACTGCAGCATCGCGGTGGACGGAGCGGAAAGAAAAACCGGTGCGTTCCATTGCTCACCCGCGTGGTGTGTCGAACCGCAAACCGCATCTCATAGTTCCCTGCGATTGCTTATTTTAGGGGTCACCTATTGGTGGAGCATCGGGCGCGTTATCCGAAGGTTGCAGGTTCGGTGCCTGCCGGCGGCAAGCTGCCTTTTCATCCACATTTTTAGGGGCGAAGCTCCTTAAGGCGGCACCCGTTCGTCCCTCGTAGTCGTAGTCGTAGTAGTCGTAGTGCGTAACCAGTCTTACGCTTTGACCTCCAAGGTGGTGCCGGTGGGAGATTTTTCCTGTGCGTTGTTGAACAACGAAAAATTCGCAACGTGCGCGTTAACTAAAAGCCGAATTCTTCTGTCTCTCATTCCCCATTAGCAGCCATTGGCATGTTCCAGTAGGAAACGTTAGTAGAAGTAGAAGTGTAAGTGTTAGCTAAAAGCCGAGTTCTTCTGTCTCTCATTCCCATTAGCAGCCATTCTTTACCTCCAAGGTAGTGCCTGGTGAGATTTCTCCTGTGCGTGTTTAAACAATAAAAATTTTGTTCAAAACGCCGTTGATTGATGAAATAAACCAACGAAAGACGCCAGATGTTTTGTAAAAGCAAAACGAAAGAACGCCAGATGTTTCTAAAGCAAAACGAAAAGACGCCAGTTGCTTAACGAAAGACGCCAGATGTTTTCTAAAGCAATGGTTTTCTAAACAATGAAAATTCACAGCGTACATGTAAAATTAAAGTGAGCTGCAAGTCGTCATAACTCATCGAACCTTTAGATAAACGCGCCCGATCTCACGTCGGTGATGATGTACTGGGCAGAATTCACGGAAGATTCACGGTTTACCGTTGAACCTCCGCAGCTTCGCCCACTCATCATCATTCACTCCGTGGATATGCTGTGATTTTTTTCTTGACATCTATATCCGAATTAGTACTTTACACTAAAAGCCGCAATTAATTAAACCTGCCTTGGCTTCATTATTTGTTGCTTTTCTTTAACAAGACAACAAACCTTGACAATTTTCCCCGCCTAACTGTAGACGCGGCATTTCAGTTGGATTAGTTTCTACGCGTACCACGAGCGAGCGAAATAATGTTAATTTGCGATAACGCACCCCTTATATTGAGCCAACTTCCAGGCCGATATCTCATGCGTATTGTTCCGGACACGTAGGGAGGCCTTGGGTAATCAAGGTTCTGTGGTACTAGTGTTGTAATAACGCAATACATAATCACACTCAGTTTCTAGACATGAGCTCGTATAGGTTGCACACTCATCACCACCACCATTTCTCCTTATCAATCCACTTTGGTTTGTATATGCATTAGGAGTTTTTATTACTGTTGCTTTAGCGCACAGCACGTGAATAGCCTCTTTTAGTTGGGTGACTACAGCAGACCTGCAGACTAAATGTCGTTCGTCATCTCCACGATTGGTGAGCTCCCGACTACGATCCTGATAGGCGGGAAAGGGCCAGACACATCTCTTGTCTGCTTTCTCCTTTTTCACACAAGTACTGATAGCGACAAAACGTTGTACGACCTCAACAACTAACCTGCCTGGTTACTAAAACACGAAGGTGACAAGGCGCCCCCGATGAACATAGGTCCACCGATGGAAACGTGCCCAAGCCCCTCTGAGGCATTCAATCTTCATTCAACTTCTACAGCCCCTTGGATTACTGTTGGATGGTGGTAAGCTGTTCTGTGGCTCAACATGTAGGGAGTATGCAAATGGGGGCAATTTCGAACACTGCATAGTCAACTACTCCGCGAAAACCGTCAATACGTCGAATTTGAACCTCCTCACCCTCCCCCCTCCCGCTCATCTTCGCAGACTATTGCCTGTCTCCTTTTTCCAAGTCTTTTCAAATTGTTTGTGTGTTATCGCGCAAACGCGGCACGCGTTTCCAGCGTTAGTCGCTAGCATGTCGTTGCCGCGTTCGCTGACTAAGAAATTAAGATCTCCCGTGAAACGCCCGTTGCTACGGCGACACCTTTTTGTCTTCTTCGCGTTGCCCATGGATATACGCTGCCGTCGGCGGACCGACGGGCGCGTGGTGTTCTTATGGTGAATTCCATCGGCGGATTCGGAGTGGCCGGAGTGGAGTGCGCCGGAGCACGCCACTCCGGCGGAGTAGCGCAATCCACTCCGGCGGGAATCTACCAATGGAACACAGGCGCTCTCGCTGGAGCAAATGGCAGGGGGCGCTAGCGCACATCCGCTTCCGGAAGCACCCAGCATTCCTCGCGTAAGCGCCGTTTTCGATTCTCAACCTGTTCGGTTTGAACTCGCGCGTCAGCTGTACTTGGAAGTTTGGTTCTAAATATTTGCCTCCTGTGCTCAGATGGAAGTGACAGCGGGTGTAAGCGTCCTCCTCTCATCGATCACGAACCCGGCACGTGCCAACACGGCAGGTGAGTGGATTTGGTCATTGTAAAAAAAAAAACTTTCTCGCATGTGTCCTGCTCTGTGCGTGCTCACGCAGTATTCCGCATTGCATGGTGCCGCCGTGTGTGAAGTTCATGGAACAGTAGCATCGATGCATATTGTCCTAATTTGAAGTCTCTTTTACGTCGTTTGTTGATTAACCGCTAGCAACATAACTGAACCCCATAATCTAAGCTTGATTTTCCTTCCTGACATGTTTACTCCATAATTCAATGGTAACATTATTTTTACCGAAGCTGATTTGTTCTTTTGTGATTTGCAAGGTGCCTGCAAAAAAAAAAAAAAACGCGCCATTTACCCCCGTATGCAGAAACGCTGCTCGACTTGAACTTGACTTGCCACCGCCTCAAAGAGCGCGTTGGAAACGCGTTTGTGCTGCCTTGGCACGGCCTAAAGGCAGCGCGTTCGAAACGCGTTGAAGGCGGTGGCAAGTCAAGTTCAAGTGAAGGAGCGTTTCTGAATACGGGGGTAATGATTATTCATGAGTCAGTTACTTCGTTTGATATCTCAGTGAAAAATACACATAGTTCGTCAAAAAAGATGCTGCATTATTTGTCTTTCACGTTCGATGAAATAAACACAGGTGCGGTTTTTCGGGTTACTAATGAACTGTTTAATTATTAACAGTAAAAATAAGATGGGTCTAACCACACGTGCTGCGTAGTCTCCTTATATCCGCTTTTCTCTCTTTATACCTGCTTTATAATCCTTTCGTAGTGACGTTATAATTTTTCGTGGTGACGTTCTGTAACTCACATTGTTCTTGCTTTATGCGACCGTGTGTACTAGGGAATCTGTTCTTACAGCTTTTACCTGTCCTTGTCGTAATCTTTCCTTGTTGAGGAATAAAATTTGGATCTCTGTTTTGAGTCTCAGATCCTGGAAGCAGTGTGAATGTTCCACAGCAGCATGAAGCCAGTGGAGCAAGCCAGAGGACCAGCCGCCGCAGTAAGCCCATTTGCCGCTATTTTTGATATGACATACCTAATTGTCGTTTCAAAATTTTCAGGTGCAGCCTGCGAATGGACGGCGGGCGAAACGAAGTTGATGCTCGACTATTACGAGCAATATTTCGCACAGGTGGGACCCATGAAAAAATTTAGAAATAAAAAAGAAATGTTTGCCCGCATCGCTGAAAATCTTAACAAAACGATGGGGATAACGAGGACCGGTGAGCAATGCTGCAGCCGATTTAAGACTGTAATTAGGCGCAAGACATCGGCAACTACTCATAACAAGAAGTCTGGCAATTCACCCAGCGACGTGCCATACGACGAGGAGCTGGCCAAGATAGCCGCTCAGGACGACAGCCTCGAACCAGAGGAGTTGCGAGATGGCCACGGCGTCGTTTGGAGAAAAGATACCGGGAGCATGTCCAGCAGAAAAGGACGTTTGTCAGGAGAGGTGGAGGAGACGCCTGATGAAGAAATGCAAAGCTCGCAGAGCAGTCAGAGTACTTCATCGAGTGGGCAATCAAACACTGCTGAAAAACAAAAAACAAGGCCACCGCGTCCTTCCACATCTAGACTGCAAGACATGAAATTTTTCCTTGACGAAATGAAGCAGCTGCAAGCGCAGAAGGAAGCGCAGAGAGTAGCACGACACGAAGAAAGAAAAAAAAACAGAAAGAAGAAAGCCGGCAAGAGAGGGCGAGGCAGCACAATGAGAAAATGGCATTACTGAGCCGTGCCCTTGGCATAAGTGCGGAGTACAATGATGGGTGAAATAAATAAACTGATTTTATGCATAAGAGAAGAACTGATTTGATTAAACAATTGTTTGTTTCAGAGCCTGGGGTGGGGATCCGCAACAAGAAAGTTTGCTACGGACAGATAAGTCTCTGTACGAGCTTGGTTTAGTGGTGGTAGATATTCGAAAAATACGTATGTTGCATTTATTTATTCATTTACACATATAGCTATCCGCTGAACGATTATAACGGGAAGCGCCAGAGACAACGATAGGAGTTGTAAGAAAATATATATGTGAAGGGTGTGCAATTTCTGAGTACACATGGCCTGCGGGCCTCACGTGTGCGTAGAAATAGATGTGCAAGTTGTACACATGGCCTGCGGGTCGCACGTGCAGTTCGCACGTGTACGTAGAAATAGGTGTGCAAGTTCTAAGAACACATGGCCTGTGGTCTCACGTGCAGTTCGCACGTGTACGTAGAAACAGGTGTGTAATTTCTACGCACACGTGCGAGTGACAGGGCACCAGCACACAAGCCATAAGCGAGGCGCTTTTAGACGACCATTTACAGCCGTAAGCTTTTTGGGCACTTTTAACGACCTGCTGAAACGTTGAAAATAAAAGCTTCTCTTCTTGCTGTTTTTTTTTTCGGGGGGGGGGGGTATTGTCCAGAAACCACGATTTTGTAATGAGACGCCGTATAGAGGTGGGCTCCGGAAATTTTGACCACCTGGTGGTCTTTAACGCGCACCTTGTTGCCGCTTTCCAAGAGGATCTTTTTCATTTACATATATATATTAACATCACGCTGTGTACATTCACACACAGTATTTGCACAGGCATATTATTATGCAAAAAAATGAATATAGAGACGGTGGAATGAAAAAAACTAACAAAAGAAGCGAGCAGAATGTACAAGCGAATTATATCTGTAAAGCTTTTGTTTATTTTCTCCCATAGAACAAGTACCTATATCAACGGAGCAGCTACTAATGGTGGACTTTCACGATACGAAGCAGGAAGTCATTTGCGGATTTTTCATTTTCCCCCAAACATTTTTTGGAACACTTTCTCTCGCTTCAACTCGCCGAGCTTAAGTAGTGCTGCGTCTTCTTCAGTATCCTCTTCTTCACATTCATCGCTGTCTGTGCACTTGGACCATGGTACATCATCGTTAGCCTCCTCTTCATCACTGTCATCGAGCAGTTCGTCGCCTGTGTCGATGCACAGATTATGCAAGATGCAACAAGCAAGCATAAACGCATTTAGCCACTTGACAGTCCGCAGCTCCAGATACATAAGCTGGCGGAAGCGTTTCTTCAGGATCCCAAACGAGTTTTCAATCAGCACGCGGGTTGCCGAAAATTTTGCATTGAATTTTTTCTTCTGTTTTGTTAGTGCTCCATAATCCCTGTAAGGGGTAAGCAAGAACGGCCTTACAGGGTATGCTGCGTCACCTAGGATGTGATACCTGCCACCTTGGCATATCCCTGGGATTTTTTTGGCAAGCGAGGACAGGCGAAAGACACGGGAATCGTGTATCTTGCTCGAGCTTCCAACGAGCACGTCACTGAATCGCCTCTTGTTGTCGCACACAGCCTGCAATGTCATTGAGAGGAAGTGGTGTCTGTTGACGTAGGTCGAAGCTATCTTGTTTTCGGGGCACTGGATGCGAATGTAGCAACCGTCTATGCACCCAACAACACCAGGCACACCCGACACCTGCAGAAAAAGGACCAACAGTTCGTCAGTCTATTTTCAAGCGTTAAGAGTTAGGTGAACATACTTTCTCGAAATCTCTGGACAGCTTCTCCAGGTCACGGGGAAATGTGAGGACAGTTGGACCTAGCGTACACAGGTAGTCTGCCACTCTTTGCAGTACCCTGTGTACAGTACTTGCAGCCAGGTTGAATCTGTCGGCCACATCCCGCATGCATGTTTTGTTGGCTGCATACCTGCGCAGTAAGGAGATCAGGCGGCACACTTTAGTCCCCAATTTCGCGGGACGAATTTAAGAAGAGGCAGCAATAACAATTACTCACCAAATTACTTACCAAATGAAAGACAAAATGTGCGTCTCCGCAGACTTCGCAGCCTTGCCACCGTGATTGTCTGTCGGGCACATCGGAGAAGACGCGAAGCCTGCTATCAGTTCGGTGGCAACACGCCGAGACAACCTGAAGTGCCTTCGGAACTGCATTTCGCCAGCAAAAGTAAAGAGTGTTAAAATGCGAACTTCCGAAAGGGATGCGTTAATTCTTACCTCTTCATCCGAGTACTGGCGGGCGACGTCGTCGACGAAATGCTCAACTTTTGGTTTCTTGTCCGGCGGCCGAAACATGACGTCAAAAACGTGTTCGTATACGCCAGCTTCCAAAGCTTCTTCGTCGCTTGAGTCCTCACTGGTCGATCCGGAACTAGAGCTCGAATCATCGCTCTCGGCGAGCAGCAAAAGCGCAAGTTGACGCTGCGACGCACCACTCATTTTTCTCCCGAGACGCGACTTGCGTTCTCGGCGCGCGGAGTGCGCGCTTGGACAGCGCGTTGGTCGATCACGTGGTACGCCACGCACTGCGCACGCGCGGGGCCCTTGCGACTTCCGGTTGAATCCGCCGCTTTTCGCGGAGTAGAGAGAGTTGCTCCGTGGAGTGGATTTCGCGGCGGGGCCGCTCCGGATCTGCCAATGAAACATACAGGGAGCACTCTCAATCTGCCAATGGAACAGGCTTGCTCCGAATGGAGCAGAAAAACTGCTACCGGAAGTGCTCCGAATCTGCCAATGGAATTCACCTAAGCTTCAGCTCCAAAATCTTGAGCTCTTGTTCCTGCAGTAGGCGTTGCCGCTCAGCGCTTTCTTTACCTTCTTCTCTTTCACGTGCGCGTTCATCGCGAGCTAGGGCGCATTCTTTGTCCACCCATTCTCTAAGCGCATCCTTCTCGAGCCCTAGTTCCCGGCCAAGTGCGAAAAATCTTTCCCTGTCCATGGCTCAGCCCCGCATCTGAGTAATGGCTGTAATATTAATGTGCCATCCTGGCAGACTCGCCAAATGTGGTGGTTCTTGGGCCCTCAGATGCAGGAAAACCAAGGCACGAACAAGAAACACATTTATCGACTTGACACATACACACACAGTTACACACGCTTGGTCTGACTCAACAATACGAATATCCTTTAGGTCCTAAATCTCAGAGTTTATAACCCACACGCAAGAGGATCGGCGCGCCCTGACGACTAGGCCCGTCGAACGTCACTCACATACCGCAGTCAGGTAGCGATGATGCCAGCACGAAGCGGACAGGTGCGTGGTGCGGAGGTGTACGAACATACGACGACCTGCTCGCCGCGGAACGTACAGGCCCACGCTAACGACGGCCGACTCAGACGCGGCACCGCGGCCACGATCTCGGCTCGGGAAAAGGTCAGTTTGGGCGTGGCACCGAAGCCACGATCTCGGCTCCAGAACGGGGTCAGCTCGGGTTGCGCCGGAACCGCTTGGACGTGGCACCGAGGCCACGATCTCAGCTCCTGGCCCGCACGCTCGTTCACCACCGGAACAGCTGCTAGGCCCGGCCCGTGGTGCTTCCTCGTTCCCGGGACGCTCGTTCCTGGCCGCCCTCTCCCAGCCCGGCGACGTTTTCCAGCTCTCGAGGTTCGTGAGCGTCTCGCTCGCGCACACCGTCGTCGTCCTCTTTGGTTCCGTTTTCTCCTTCGGTTGTGGGTTACAGTCTCTTACTACCACATGCCTCCTCATCAGCTGATCATTCTGGAAAAAGAAATCGATCACAGTATGTAATCCCTTTTTATTCGCTGGCTCCCCATGCTTTCCCTTAATTGAGGTCAAAGGGTAAGAACGGGATTCAAACATGCAAAGAATAGTCGATATGAGCGGATATCAAAACAGGGACAAAATAAAGGGAGCCAGCCCTCGCGATGAGCATTTAGTGCAAGCTAAGCGGCGCATAATGGCCTTCATCTGGAGGGAGCTCGCTTAATTGACAGCCGCAGCCAGATGAGGCGACCCCGGCGTAATAACGACGCAGGGGACTGCGGCCGTACGCACGCGACAACCAATGTTTGACAAGGTTTCCCACAATCCATTAGTGTTACCTCGTTAAGTGTTCTTTTTTCTTCGAAAATGCATTGCGGTACTTTGTCATCGCTCTATATAACTGTCTTTTTCTCTTTCTATCCGATTATATGCCATCTGAGCTTCGGAACAAACGAGAGATTAAAGTAACAAAAACAGAGGCACACATGCGTGCCCACAGCTTTCTGTGGGCATACATTGCACTGAAATTTGCATAAATTGATAAGTTAATAAACCGAACGCTTACGGCGTTCCTATCCAGTATATAAAACACTAAAGACCTACGCGTCATGGATAATGCTGTAAGCAAAGCTTTAAAGGGATACTGAACCAACATCTGAAAATTTTGCGGAAATGGTGAAAATGAATTCCCAGTGTGCGATTAAATCGAAAAAAACACGGTTGGTCCCTCCGTCATAGGAATCGGAATAACACGAAAGTAAAGCGTGCCCTTACAGAAGTAACTGAATGCTTACTGTACATTAACAGAGTTTGCACAATGTATATTGATGTCTGGCAGCTAATGGCGCCGTTTAACGTGCATGCACCCACTTTGATAATTGGTGGTACTTCTCCATCCGGACGACTAACGTCCATGTTAAATGATTAAACAAACCCTTGTGGTAGCTATAGTAGCTAACGGTGAAAGCGTAATCAGAGAACGAGGTGTGATAGCCAGAAGAGCGTCGCATATTGGACGTAGAACTTGGTCGCCATCCCGCGGCATGTTAAAATGTGATTGAACACCACGGCCGGACTAGAAGGAAACGCAAAGCGCGTCGTGCCGCCCCACCGCCCCGGTAGCCCGGCCGCGATTTTTCTCGGGGCGAGTGCGTGAGCATGGAACGCGCTGTTACAGCCAGGTGAGGCAGGCGCGCGTCGCAGAGCTATTTTTGGTTTGTATTAGCGTGATGCTGAGCGAGGCCGACGCTTTTACGACGCTTGGGCAAAGGTCGCCACTTCGCGGTGTGTTAAGGCATTGACAAAATTCAACTTCTATTGAAAACGCGCCGAATGGTACGGACGCGTAACGCGTTGCAGGTGCTAGTCGCGGAGGCCACAGCAATTACGAATTACTTTACCTTACCACTCCCAGAAGTCAACACCACCCAGCCGACCGGGAGAGTGGTAGATATAAAAGGCGCGTTCGTAAAGCGTCCAGAGTCTGTGACCGTGGCGCTGTGGATAGCGTGCCCGGCATCTGTTGTTGCGGACCGAGCGGGCGTGGGTTCGATGCCCGTTAACGGTTCCTGATTGTGTATATTTTTTCGACGTCATTTCCGTGACGGAACTACGTCGCTGAAGTCTTGGTGGACCCCGGCATAAAACACTTTCGTGTTAAAAAGTCGTCACTTAGCAAAGTTTTCAGCGGGTAGTCTTATTTTCGACGTTTTTGTGAGCGTGCGCCAAGCCACTCGGCCGACGCGAGTTGAATAGCCTGAAGCCACAACACCCTCGTAGGACAGCCAGCCGGCCGGCCGCGGCCATTCGAAGGGCGTACCGTCAAATAACTGCACAGTACGCATTCGTGTCGTGGTCACTCTACCATTCATGAATTCACCTCTGATGACGCAGACAATTTCAACTTGCAACGAAATATAACCGCTTACGGTTACGAACCTCCTGCGTGAAGCGACGAAGAGGAGCAGGAGGCCGCGGACGTGCCGGTCACGCAGTCCGGGCCAGTAACATAGTCCAACGTGCAGCGGCAGCAGTAGAAAATTATGTTATTGGGGATGAAAGGTGCGTGGTTTTATCAGCTCCTTTGAGGCTGATGAGGCTAACTCAGCCGTTGTGGCTGAGTTTATACGGCTGAATCGAGG
>NC_051185.1:77093314-77143721 GCF_013339695.2 Rhipicephalus sanguineus
GTGGCAAGTCAATTCAGTGAAGGAGCGTTTCTGATACGGATGATTATTCATGTGTCAGTTACGGTCGTTGATATCCCAGTGAAAAATACCATAGTTCGTCAAAAAAGATGCTGCATTATTTGTCTTTCACGTTCGAAAAAACAGGTGCGGTTTTTCGGGTTTACTGAACTGTTTAATTATTAACAGTAAAAAATAAGATGGGTCTAACCCACACGTGCTGCGTAGTCTCCTTATATCCGCTTTTCTCTTTATACCTGTTTTATAATCCTTTCGTAGTGACGTTATAATTTTTCGTGGTGACGTTCTGTAACTCACATGTGCTCTCGCTTTATGCGACCTTGTGTACTAGGGAATCTGTTCTTACAGCTTTTACCTGTCCTTGTCGTAATCTTTCCTTGTTGAGGAATAAAATTTGGATCTCTGTTTTGAGTCTCAGATCCTGGAAGCAGTGTGAATGTTCCACAGCAGCATGAAGCCAGTGGAGCAAGCCAGAGGACCAGCCGCCGCAGTAAGCCCATTTGCCGCTATTTTTGATATGACATACCTAATTGTCGTTTCAAAATTTTCAGGTGCAGCCTGCGAATGGACGGCGGGCGAAACGAAGTTGATGCTCGACTATTACGAGCAATATTTCGCACAGGTGGGACCCAAAAAAAATTCGAACTAAAAAAGAATTTTGCCCGCATCGCTGAAAATCTTAACAAAACGATGGGGATAACGAGGACCGGTGAGCAATGCTGCAGCCGATTTAAGACTGTAATAGGCGCAAGACATCGGCAACTACTCATAACAAGAAGTCTTGCAATTCACCCAGCGACGTGCCATACGACGAGGAGCTGACCAAGATAGCCGCTCAGGACGACAGCCTCGAACCAGAGGAGTTGCGAGATGGCCACGGCGTCGTTTGGAGAAAGATACCGGGATCATGTCCAGCAGAAAAGGACGTTTGTCAGGAGAGGTGGAGGAGACGCCTGATAAAGATGCAAAGCTCGCAGAGCAGTCAGTACTTCATCGAGTGGGCAATCAAACACTGCTGAAAAACAAAAACAGGCCACCGCGTCCTTCCACATCTAGACTGCAGACATGCAATTTTTCCTTGACGAAATGAAGCAGCTGCAAGCGCAGAAGGAAGCGCAGAGAGTAGCACGACAGAAGAAAGAAAAACAGAAAGAAGAAAGCCGGCAAGAGAGGGCGAGGCAGCACAATGAGATAATGGCATTACTGAGCCGTGCCCTTGGCATAAGTGCGGAGTACACTGATGGGTGAAATAAATAACTGATTTATGCATAAGAGAAAACTGATTTGATTAAACAATTGTTTGTTTCAGAGCCTGTGGTGGGATCCGCAACAAGAAAGTTTGCTATCGGACAGATAAGTCTCTGTACGAGCTTGGTTTAGGGTGGTAGATATTCGAAAAATACGTATGTTGCATTTATTTATTCATTTACACATATATCTATCCGCTGAACGATTATAACGGGAAGCGTCAAGACAACGATAGGAGTTGTAAGAAAATATTATGTGAAGGGTGTGCAATTTCTGAGTACACATGGCCTGCGGCCTCACGTGTGCGTAGAAATAGATGTGCAAGTTGTACACATGGCTGCGGGCCGCACGTACAGTTCGCACGTGTACGTAGAAATGTGTGTGCAAGTTCTAAGAACCATGGCCTGTGTTCTCACTGCAGTTCGCACGTGTACGTAGAAACAGGTGTGTAATTTCTACGGCACACGTGCGAGTGACAGGGCACCTGCACACAAGCCATAAGCGAGGCGCTTTTAGACGACCATTTACAGCCGTACTTTTGGGGCACTTTTAACGACCTGCTGAAACGTCGAAAATAAACTTCTTCTTCTTGCTGTTTTTTTTTTGGGGGGGGGTCATTGTCCAGAAACCACGATTTTGTAATGAGACGCCGTATAGAGGTGGCTCCGAAATTTTTGACCACCTGGTGGTCTTTAACGCGCACCTTGTTGCCGCTTTCCAAGAGGATCTTTTTCATTTACATATATAGATTAACATCACGCTGTGTACATTCACACACAGTATTTGCACAGGCATATTATTATGCAAAAAAATGAATATAGAGACGGTGGAATGAAAAAAAATAACAAAGAAGCGAGCAGATGTACAAGCGAATTATATCTAAAGCTTTTGTTTATTTTCTCCCATAGAACAAGTACCTATATCACGGAGCAGCTACTAATGGTGGACTTTCACGATACGAAGCAGGAAGTCATTTGCGGATTTTTCATTTTCCCCCAACATTTTTTGGAACACTTTCTCTCGCTTCAACTCGCCGAGCTTAAGTAGTGCTGCGTCTTCTTCAGTATCCTCTTCTTCACATTCATCGCTGTCTGTGCACTTGGACCATGGTACATCATCGTTAGCCTCCTCTTCATCACTGTCATCGAGCAGTTCGTCGCCTGTGTCGATGCACAGATTATGCAAGATGCAACAAGCAAGCATAAACGCATTTAGCCACTTGACAGTCCGCAGCTCCAGATACATAAGCTGGCGGAAGCGTTTCTTCAGGATCCCAAACGAGTTTTTCAATCAGCACGCGGGTTGCCGAAAATTTTGCATTGAATTTTTTCTTCTGTTTTGTTAGTGCTCCATAATCCCTGTAAGGGGTAAGCAAGAACGGCCTTACAGGGTATGCTGCGTCACCTAGGATGTGATACCTGCCACCTTGGCATATCCCTGGGATTTTTTTGGCAAGCGAGGACAGGCGAAAGACACGGGAATCGTGTATCTTGCTCGAGCTTCCAACGAGCACGTCACTGAATCGCCTCTTGTTGTCGCACACAGCCTGCAATGTCATTGAGAGGAAGTGGTGTCTGTTGACGTAGGTCGAAGCTATCTTGTTTTCGGGGCACTGGATGCGAATGTAGTAACCGTCTATGCACCCAACAACACCAGGCACACCCGACACCTGCAGAAAATGGACCAACAGTTCGTCAGTCTATTTTCAAGCGTTAAGAGTTAGGTGAACATACTTTCTCGAAATCTCTGGACAGCTTCTCCAGGTCACGGGGAAATGTGAGGACAGTTGGACCTAGCGTACACAGGTAGTCTGCCACTCTTTGCAGTACCCTGTGTACAGTACTTGCAGCCACGTTGAATCTGTCGGCCACATCCCGCATGCATGTTTTGTTGGCTGCATACCTGCGCGGTAAGGAGATCAGGCGGCACACTTTAGTCCCCAATTTCGCGGGACGAATTTAAGAAGAGGCAGCAATAACAATTACTCACCAAATTACTTACCAAATGAAGGACAAAATGTGCGTCTCCGCAGATTTCGCAGCCTTGCCACCGTGATTGTCTTTCGGGCACATCGGAGAAGACGCGAAGCCTGCTATCAGTTCGGTGGCAACACGCCGAGACAACCTGAAGTGCCTTCGGAACTGCATTTCGCCAGCAAAAGTAAAGAGTGTTAAAATGCGAACTTCCGAAAGGGATGCGTTAATTCTTACCTCTTCATCCGAGTACTGGCGGGCGACGTCGTCGACGAAATGCTCAACTTTTGGTTTCTTGTCCGGCGGCCGAAACATGACGTCAAAAACGTGTTCGTATACGCCAGCTTCCAAAGCTTCTTCGTCGCTTGATTCCTCACTGGTCGATCCCGGAACTAGAGCTCGAATCATCGCTCTCGGCGAGCAGCAAAAGCGCAAGTTGACGCTGCGACGCACACTCATTTTTCTCCCGAGACGCGACTTGCGTTCTCGGCGCGCGGAGTGCGCGCTTGGACAGCGCATTGGTCGATCACGTGGTACGCCACGCACTGCGCACGCGCGGGGCCCTTGCGACTTCCGGTTGAATCCGCCGCTTTTCGCGGAGTAGAGAGAGTTGCTCCGTGGAGTGGATTTCGCGGCAGGGCCGCTCCGGATCTGCCAATGAAACATACAGGGAGCACTCTCAATCTGCCAATGGAACAGGCTTGCTCCGAATGGAGCAGAAAAACTGCTACCGGAAGTGCTCCGAATCTGCCAATGGAATTCACCATTACTTTATCTGTGGATCGCGTCTGAGGAGTGTCCTCACCTAAAACGCATTTATTGCCACGCGCGCTTCTTTTTCTATTTTTATGTAACCAACCCGTTACACGTGTAACCTCTGACTTGCGGGCGCCGTGCCGGAAAGTCGCACATTCCCAAATATTTTGTTTTGTTCTGATAAGCTCGAACGCACAACGGGAACAGTAGAGCTTATTGTGGAACTAACGTGGCCGCCAATGACAAGGCCGGAATCTTCGATGCCACTTGTATAAAGGCCGATGCGACTTACGGCTGATCAGATTACCGACGACCGACTTCTCTGAATGCCGCTCTCAGTGCACTGCGTGTATTGCTTGTACTTTCAATTTTCATTGCCTGGGAACATGTTCGAGCAATACAGGGTTTCATTTTAACCAGCCCAGCTGATTCCTCCTTCACCGTCACGACCACGTGACAATACCTTACAGCGTAGTTCTGAGGAGCTTTCCGCCGAGCATCAACCTCGCCCCTTTTGGTGCGCCTCCCATTGGTTCCCCCCTTTCCACCATTCTTCAATGTCGCTCCCCTCAACAAGTCACTGCCTTCCCGTCGTTCTGCCATGCTTCTTTCGGCACGGCGCAGCCCTCCCCCTTTCCATCCGAGCCTCATGTAGACACACCGCAAGGCCATGTGAGCAGCGTTGCACTACAGGCGCCAGAGAAGGGTCGACTAAGAATAGGTTCGCTGTCATAAAGCCCTAAAATGCTTAAGCAATTGTCTCAAATTTAGACGTAAAAACTCGCGAACGATTCACACTACTCTCTATTAAAAGAAGTGCAAGATTCAGATTTTGTGTTTAGAAAAAAAGATATTGCCACGTGCGTTTCTTTATCACTTTTGCTGTATTCGGCTTCCGGCCACAAAGACTGTCATCAACGCTCCGCGCGAACCGCGCCTCATTGTTCGAGAAGCTTCGCGATCATTGTAGATCGTTTTATTAAGATTGCGCGCAAGACGCGCACACTCGAGCTTGTTCTAGAATTTGCACGACAGCCAGCAATAACGCTGGAATTTTCGACGGCACATGTTTAAATGGCGACGCGCTTCACCGCTTGTCAGTTGATCGACGGTCGACGCTCTGTTCGACGCTATCAGGGTATTGCTTTAGTGTGACTTTCAGTTTCCCGGCCACAAGTTCGGCCAAATAAACAGTTTCATCTAAACGCCAGGCAGCCGAAGACCGTCACATCGACCTCCGAGAGGATGACAGACCCCCTGCAACCTACAACGGTAGTGATGCAACAGCCAAGGGAGCCATAGACTTTCCGTGGTCGTCGTTTGAAGACCCGGAGAGCTGGCTGGAGACGTACGAGCGAGTCGCCACCTTCAACCACTGGGACACTGAAGAGAAGCTGCGACACGTCTACTTCTACTTAGAAGACGCCGCGAAGACGTGGTTCGAAAACCATGAATCGAGCCTTCAATCCTGGGACCTCCTCCGGACGACGTTCCTTAATACCTTCGCGAGCATCGTCCGCAAGGAAAAGGCCGCTGCTTTCCTGGAGACAAGAGCACAGCTACCGAATGAGACGGTCACTATCTACACGGAAGAGATGACGCGACTTTTCCGCCTGGCCGATGCTGCCATGCCTGAGGAAAAAAAGGTCCGCTTCCTTACATGTTCCTAGTTGGAGCACCTGAAACTCAACGCGCCACGCGTCAGCCGCAACCAAAAAGTCTTTTCGTTCCCAGACATGAATGCGCGCAACCCATGTGTTCGTGCGACGGGACACAGTGAAAGCGCCGTTGACTCCTGCGTACGACGGGCCTTTCCGTGTGCTGTCGCGGTCGCACAAAACTGTGACCGTTCGTGTTCGTGACAGAGAGGACGTCGTTTCTCTCGACCGCGTGAAACCGGCTCACCTCACGGACTAACTCGCACTTTTGCTTGTTTTTTTTCCTTTGCTCCGCGGTCTAGAGGGGTGCTCTTGTAGCGGACGCTGACGCCGGTGATCGTGATAATTTTTATTTGTGTGCGCATACCAATTCTTACACAGAGGCGCACGGCACATGCGTGGCCAACATGCCTCACTTTATCTCCGGCGTGCCGCGGGAGATACGCAGCCACGCCCCTTTTGTGTTCTCGCTTTCGAAGCCTGTTTTTCTTAGAAAATAAATTAGTTCTTGCCCAAACATCAAGGAGTGTAGCTGTTTGCTTTTCGCTCCTCCTTGGGGCGAGTACGCTACAAGTTCCGTCACCGGGAGTCGAACTTACCACCCCTTGATCCCCAGTGACCAGCACCTGAATTGGGTATACTTGTTTGCTCAACATTCTGTGCAAAGTCGAAAACAGTGGCATGCTTGGCAAGGACTTTCACCAACGACTGGCGTTTTGCTTATGACAGCGACTTGTTTACCATGCTTAGAAAGCTGGTTTCTGTATCGTGAGTTGCAGGAACAAGGTATACACTCTGGTCGCTCAAAGATGCAATCAAACTGTTCACATTTTGTTCCAAGAGAGCGAGCCGCATTTCATTTGGTAGCCTGACAGGTTCAGCAGAAGAATTTAACATCTATAAAGCCAATCTGCCTTGGTGATGGAAAGAACGCAACGCTGCACGAGCACATTTTTCTTTGCGCAATTGAGAGGAACCGGCTCCACCTAAACATCAAACGTGCCGTCGTCTGAGGCAGAGGTGTCAACGGGTACGTTGTTCATCGAGTTCGGTGGCAATAGGACATCCTCAATGACGGTGATGGACCCTCGCGCTCCCCCTTGCCTGACGACAATGCCCCCTGCTCAGTATCTTACATGACTGTTTCCTCCATTGACGTTCACACCATCGCTACCGAACAGCGCAAAGATAAATGGATTGCTTCGCTGATCGACCTGCTCACTCATCCGTCGGCAACACCATCCACTCGCGCGTTGCGTCGTCAAGCCCACCATTTTTCCATTCGTGATGACCTACTGCATCAACACAATTACGACGCCGACGGCCGCCAGTGGCTACTAGTGATACCCCGCCGTCTGCGTTCTGAAATATGCGAGTCCTTCCACTCTGATCCGCAATGCGCGCACTCTGGGGTATCCAAATCTTACCACCGCATTCGACAACGATACTTCTGGCGAGGGATGTACCGCTACGTGCAGAAGTTCGTTCGCCCCTGCCTCGATTGCCAACGCCGAAAACTTTCCACGCACGTGTCGCCAGCCGGTCTACAGCCATTACCTTGCCCTAACCGTCCGTTTGGGCGCGTGGGCATCGATTTGTATGGACCACTTCCTCTGACGGCGGCTGGCAACCGCTGGGCCATCGTCGCTGTTGAGCATCTAACGCGATGCGCCGAAACCGCCGTCCTCCCAGCGGCTACAGCGCGCGATGTTGCCTCCTTCCTGCTACACCGATTCATGCTGCGTCATGGTCCACCCCAGGAGCTTCTCAGCGTTCGAAGCCGTGTCTTCCTGCCCGAAGTCGTCGAAGCCATTCTCAAAGAGTGCCATGCTGTTCACCGCAAAACTACTGCTTACCACCCGCAGACGAATGGCCTAACCGAACGCTTTAACCGCACGCTAGGCGACATGCTGTCAATGTACGTCGCCGCCGATCACACAAATTGGGATGCCATTCTGCCCTTCGTCACCAATGCCTATAACACCGCCCCTCAGAGCACTACTGGTTTTTCACCCTTCTTACTGTACGGAAGCCACCTGTCGCATACCATCGACACGATACTTCCATACAAACCGGATCCATCGGAGTGTGCGCCTATTTCTGACACAGCCAGGCTTGCTGAAGTGTGTCGCGAGCTTGCCAAGACCTTTACGACGCATGAACAAGAGCGGCAGAAGAGCATTCGTGATGGCACCACCACTTCTGCGCCCACGTTCCTTCCTGGAGCGCTCGTATAGCTCTCCGTCTCTACCACTGCAAGTAGGCTCTCGTCAAAACTGCTGCCGAAATACGAAGGCCCCTACCGTGTCGTCGAGCGCACATCCCCGGTCAACTACCTGATCGAACCCATCGAACCATCTTCAGACATGCGCCGTCGAGGGCGCGACATTGTCAACGTGGAGCGCCTCAAGGCGTACTATGACCCGCTCATAGTGACCAGCTGTTAGGTCGCCGGGCGGCTCCCTTTTCGTACCCGGGGTGATTGTAGAGCAGCCTTGGGACATGGTAATGGGTTGCCCTCCCCAGCGCCTTCTAGTGGGTCGTCGTCTTTGGTTGCTTGTGAAAGAACGCCGCCCACGCAGGGCGTTCGTGCCTTGCCGTGACTGTCGCCATTACTCATTGTCGTTGAGTGCTCTATATTAAACACCTTAACACTTCTTCCTTTCACGTCCGCGCATTCCAACTGGGTCAAGGGAAGCATCGCTCACTCCTGTTTAAAGGCAGCCTTAACTCGCTCTTGTTACCACCAGGTCGACAGCAGTTTTACGCACCAAGTGTACCGTCTTCAACAAGCAGGCTTCCCTATGCCCATGCTAACCTCCATCGCCGAGACTCTCGTCAGGTCGCTAAGGGTGCCCAAATAACAGAGGAAGCCATAGCCAACTTGTCACGCCTCGCTCTAGCACGGCTGTTATTCCCTACGTACACGAGGTGTCGCACAGGCTAATGAAAGTTGCAGGCAAAATTGGGGTAAGTGTTGTGTTCTGCGCTCGCGGCAAGCTGGCCGGGCTGTGCCGCAGGGTTAACGGTGATAGACATAAGAAACAAGCATGCACCAAGAAACACGCTACGCGCTATGTGGAATGTGTTTCTCCTATTGTGTATAAAATACCATTCAGTTGTGGGCCTTGTTACATCGGCCAAACAGGCCGATGCATAAATGATCAACTGAGGGAGCACTCGCATTCTCTGAAAGGCTCGGCCCCCGCCACCTGGCTGACCACTGCAAAAATTGTGGTTGTCTGCCGATTCTCGATAAGTGTGTGGTCATGTGGCGCCATAGCAAGCAGCCCGAACGCAAGATTAATGAAGTCTTTCACATTCAACGGCATGATGTTTCTTTTGTTAGCGTGCCCTCAATTTCGTTTCATGGCTGTGAAATTAGATATCTGAAATTAGATATCTGGAATCCACTGACTTGACAGGTTCTTGATAATCTTTGCAGTTTGGGATTTATCACATGGCTGTGCACTTTGGCTTATGTTCCGTGTTTCTGCGCCGACACCTGTGGTCTATATATTGCACTGGTTTTTGCAATAAACATTGGTTGTTAGTTCAGCGCCGTGTATGTGTCCTCTTCTCGTTCCGTGTTTAGAGTTGTTTTCATTCTTCGTCTACCATATAAGGCGCGTTCGTGAGGCGTCCAGTTCTGCCAAGATAGCTTAGTTGGTTGAGCGTCGGGCGCTTACCGTCGCGGCCGCAAGGTCGTGGGTGCGATTCCCGGCGGCGGATCATTTTCTTGGTTTTTTTAATACAAAAGTGTTTTATGTCGGGGTCCACCATGGCTCCACTGACGCATTTTCGTCCGGATATGGCTTTGTAAAATATAAAAACTAACATATGGCAAAGAAAAAAAACTAGAAGAAAAGTTTGTAGCGGACGCTGACGCCGGTGATCGTGATAATTTTTATTTGTGTTCGCATACCAATTCTTACACAGAGGCACACGGCGCATACGCGGCCAACATGCCTCACGTTATCTCCGGCGTGCCGCGGGAGATACGCAGCGCACGTCTCTTTGTGCTCTCGCTTTCGAAGCCTGTTTTTCTAAGAAAATAAATTAGTTCTTGCCCGAACTTCAAGGAGTGTAGGTGTTTGCTTTTCGCTCCTCTTTGGGGCGAGTGCGCTACGAAGTGGTGACCCGCGACGTTTGGGAAATCAGCAGCCATGTCAGACGAGAAAGGCACTTCAAGCTCATCCACAACCAACGCCTCGGAGTTAAAGCTTCCTCATTTCTGGCACGAAAACCCCAGGGTGTGGTTCAGCCAAGTCGAGGCCCGCTTCCAGCTTCGACGCATCGCATCGCAGGAGTCGAAATACCTCCACGTTGCAGCACTGCCACCTAACATCGCTGACGACATAAACGATGTGCTCACCTCCCCTCCATCAGAGAAGGCCTACGACTAACTAAAAAGCACCGTCCTGAAACGTCTTGAGGTGTCCGAACAGAGCAGGCTGCAACAACTCCTCTCTCATGAAGAGCGCGATACAGCACGTGGATGTCGTAGTCTTGCAGGCGAAGTGCCCAGCGGGCGAGACGGCCTGAGTTGCGCAGAACGGTGTCCATCATGCGCTCGAAGGTCGCGGGCGCACTACACAGACCGAACGGCATGACGTTGAACTCGTACAAGACGTCAGGTGTGACAAAGGCTGTCTTCGGTCGAGCGTCATCAGCCATGGGTACTTGCCAGTACCCCGAGCGCAAATCGAGAGATGAAAAGAATTCTGCTCCTTGGAGGCGGTCAATCGCGTCGTCGATTCGCGGCAGTGGATAAACATCCTTGCGGGTGATTTTGTTGAGCCGTCGGTGGTCCACACAGAACCGCACAGAACCGTCCTTCTTCGCAACGAGAACAACAGGAGACGCCCATGGGCTGTCGGAGGGCCGAATTACAACGCGTCGTAGCATATCGTCCACTTGCCCGATAATTACCGGGCGTTCTGTGGGAGACACGCGATATGGACGTTGCCGCAGTGGTGGTTGGGCGCCAGTGTCGATGCGATGCGTAACAGCGGACGTGCGGCCGAGGGATGTTTGCCCGACATCGAAAGAATGACGAAATTCATCCAACAAGCACCAAATACATCAGTGGGTGACGAATCAGACGTGGAAACAGCACTGATTGTGCGGGAACTGGTACAGTGCGAGTCATCGGGTGCGTCCAGAACTTGTGCGTCTTCAACGGGTTCCACTTTGCCGAGACATTCCCCTGGAAGCAACGTAACAATGCACGGGGATGGGTTGGTAACAAAAATAGCGGTGCTGCCCTGAGTGACTCGCACGGTCGCGAAAGGTACCAGCGACTCTTTCCTAGTGCAGGCGAGAGCAGATGGCGAAAGGAGTGCAATGGTGTCGGAGACCGGCGCAGTAGACCGACACAGCCGTTGACGAGTTTGGAGGCACTTTCGTATCGTCTGTGACGAGGATCTTGTTCACTGCCGATGGACTGTCTGTCGGCGTCAAATCTGAGAACGGTGAGAGTTCGATTTCGGCTGGTGCGCAACGAATTACGGCGTCGTGCCGGGAGAGGGAAATCCCATGCCAGGATGACGTCGTGAGAGCATGCCGCAATAATGATGAACTCGACGTCGTACAGAACGTCCTGAATGACGACGCGAGCAGTGCATACTGCTGTAGGATGAATACTCTGGGAGCTCGCGGTACGGAGGGACATCCCAGAAAGTGTCGTCATCACTTTTCGAAGTAAGCGGCAAAGTTTTGCGTCCATAACGGATACAGCGGCTCCAGTATCGATAAGGGCCGATGCGCGAACACCGTCCACAAACACGTCGATTACATTCGATGGACTTCGCTGAGGGCTTTCACAGTTCGATAGCGTCGCAGCCCTTGCCTCCTGGACTGCGACGACTAGTTTTCCTGCTCCCGTGCGACCGAACGTGGTCGCAGGGGTGACAGTGAGCGACGTTGTGGCGACGGAGAGCGGCGAGTAGCTGGAGGTGGGCGTGACGTCGGCGACATAGGTGGAGGTGGGTCGTAAATTGCACGGCTTGGCTGGCTGGTGACAGGTGACGCGACTCGAGGCGGCTGCAAGCGTTGACAATACGTGCCTCGTGACCGGCGTTGGTTTACGGTGCGGTGAATGAGCTCGCGTTTCAACGCGTCGTATGGCTGCTCGGTCGGAGGGGCGAGGATGATATTGCGCACCTCGGCTGCTTCGGTTGGCGTTAGGGCCGCAATAACGTGATGGAATTTTGTTTCCTGAGACAGAATTCTTCTTGTAGTAAACTGGGCCTCGACTTGAGCGAACCAAAGGGCAGGGTCTGCAGGCCAGAAATACGGAAGCTTGAGAGCGACTGCTGAAACGGCAGGATATTGCGGGGCTTCGTGAGGTCCCTCCGTCTGGGTAGCGTCATTGGTCGCCATTGCGCTTACCGTTGATGTTTTGCAAGGAACTGGCCTGATGTACAGCAGTTTTGAGGGTTGAAGCACTTGCTGTTCTCACTCCGGGTCACCAATTATGTAGAGGAATTGATTTCCTGGGTACATTCACCTGATTAACTGTTTATTACTAAGTATACATGACAGAGTTGTACGAGGCCCCACGAGCGCGTCTCGTCCCTCGGAAGCGTCTGGTGTTCTCTCGTGACCCCGGGTGTAACTCGACACAATGTTTATATTGACCGCGCCGCCCGGCGGCCCTCTAGGGTTCCTCGTGGTTGCCAGACGTTGGCAGTGAAACCGAAACCGAAACTCTTCCTACAAAGGCTTAGCGATGAACAGGAGGCTTCCCTCCGAGTGCCATCTTGGCGAGGGACGCTGCACGGAGAGGAAAAGGCGATTTTCGGGGCAACTGATGACAATCACGCCCGAAACGTTTGCACTATTTTCGCAAGAGTAAAGGAGAGACTTATGAATCAATAAATAAAATTTCCAAAATGCAATGGCGACTTCTTCTTTATGATTGTATGGCTGCGCAGTGTTTTAAAAGATGTTTTTACTGTAGTTTCGGGCATTCTTTCAGTCGCACGCAAGCACGCCTTTTTATATGAATAGCGTGAGGCCTAACAGCCCTTTCGGATGTCTAACCGAGTTCTGGCCTAGATTACAAAACAGTAGGTGCATAATTATAGTCAATGAAGTACTGGAACGCAACCTTTTACCTGAAAATGGTCTATTTGTAAGCATGACTCCGCTTTTTTTTTTCAGCGAATATTTTCTCAACCATTCTCTCCCCATTAAATCGTCTTTTTCTAAGCATGCGCCAGTGCCTCCAGAGTGCTCTCGAGGCCATGGCCGGGTTCTTGGACGGCATTGGCCTGCGCATCTCGGCTGCGAAAACTGAGGCACTCCTTCGGCATCCGCGCGCCAGTGCTCGCCACACCACTGCCCCCATCACACTGCACGCTGTCCCACTGCCGTGGAAAACACACATGCGCTACCATGGCCTCATCATCGACCACACACTCCAGTGGAATCCCGAGGTAAGCCGTGTACGCCGTGAAATGCGCCGTGTTGAATGCTGTGTGCGTCGCATACTCGCGCGAGGCGACGGGTGCCCCGCCTCCTTCGCGATTGCTATTTACGGGGCCATTGGGATGGCCAAGGTGCACTACGCGCTGCCCCTGTGCCTCCTGCGCCCCATCCTGTGGCATGCGATCGACGCCGACCATCGCCGAGTGCTCTGAATGTGCCGCGGACTTCCGCGCAATTCGCGCATTGCGGACACACCCGCGGAGACCCGCGCCTGGCCGGCGTCACTCACAGGCGAAATGCGCGCGCTCTACCACCTGGAACGCCTGAACCGTGCACCGAATGGGAACAGCCATCATATCTCAGTTGCGCGCACATTAGACGCACATTAGCACATTAGACGCCATCGTCGCGGACAGCGCCCCAAAGATTCCCCCGTCGCCTCCCCCTCATCGGCGAGTGCTTCTTTCCATCGGTTTCGAGCTCCCGGGGGTCCGCTCCAAGCGAAACACACCCGCCTGTGCCATCGCACAAGAAGCCGCTGCAAGAATGGAACATGACCTGCAAGGAAGAGTGCAGTTTTTCACTGACGGCTCCGTGCTCCATGACCATTCTGCGGCCGCTGCCTGCACGGCACCGCAGCTGGCATTGAAGCGCCAATGCCGGCTTGCCTACCCACCACGGCGGAGCTCGTAAGAATTGACCTCGCGCTGACCTCATCCGTCAATCGCCGCACATCGATCGCGCCGCGATCTTCACGGGCTCGCGGTCGGCATTCGGCCAGCTCGCCAAAGAGGAGCGCCCCCCGCCCCCCCACTCACACAGCGTGTAGCCCTGAAAGTGCACGCACTGCGAGAACACGGTAGCGACGTGGTTCTCCAATGGATACTGTCACACGTTGAAATCGCGGGGAACGAAGCTGCTGATGACCTGGCGAGGACTGCACACGAACCTGCGGTTCCGCTGACAACGTACGCAGACTCCGTAGATTCAGCACGCCAGAACATCCAGCGAGAACTGGCTCGCAACCACCCTGATGCGCGCGTAGCCTTCGGCTGCCCCTCGCGTTATCTACCGGAGGGAATGCTAAACCGAAACGAGCGCTCCCTCATGCTCACATTGCGGACCGGCTCTGTCTGGCCCGCCGAGCGCCGGCACCGCCTTCGCGGTGCTCCCTCACCGCTATGCGGCGACTGCGGTGAGGAAGAAACACTCCAGCATCTCCTCATCTCCTGTACCGCTCTGGCTCCGCAACGGGAGCACCTCGCGCGCATCTTCAGGAGGTAAGGGTTACCCTGCGCGACCATGAACGATGTGCTGCACGCGGCCGGAGCCATGGACGGTGTTCGCGGTGCCCTACGCGCGGTGCTCGATACATTGATGCCGCGCAACTCGCAGACCGCCTCTAGGCCGTGCTCAACGTCTGATCAGCAACGACAACGACGGATCTCCCCCTTCCTCTGCCCCCAGCCCTCTACCTGTCGTGACCTTCCCTTCCCTCCCACCATCGATCTCCTCCTTCCATTTTACCCCCCTTCCCTAAAGTGACGCGGTTGTGGTGTCCTCGACTGAGAGACAATTACTGTGTCACTTCCCCACCTTTCTATTTTCCCTTTTCCATGAAGAACCTCTTCTCAGTTTTTCCAGAAAATATCTGCTCAACGGTTTCTCCCACTTCCGCCAGTGGAAATGTGGGGCGGCTCCAGTTTGTCGTATCAGCCTTGATTTATCCCCTTCCACATTTCTTTGATTCCTGTGTTTTTTTTTCTGTATATTAGCGAACTCAGTGCACTGATAAATTTGTTGTTCTACTGTGTTTTCTCTCACTATATTACACTGGGGCGATATTCTTTTCAGGTTTGTGAGAAGTCCGGGTATTGTGATCGAGGTGTCCCTTAAGCCTAAAGGGTAAAGCATGGCACCATACTAGGCATTTTACCACATATTCCTACGCGCATCTCTCGTCGGCACGCAGCTGGACGTCAATGCCCCCCCCCCCCCCCAAAAAGTAGTCTCTGGGAATCTGAGGAACTCCAAAAGGCACTTCAACTGCCTTTTAAACATATTACTACAATGAAACCGTGGTGGCGAGTTTTCCACAATCCCCGTTATGTCTACGAGTGGCGCTGACAAACACTCCCAGATTTGCACGCAGGCAAATGACCTATAAAGTGGACGGCGGGATGTCCGCCGCCGTAGCTCAATCGGTAGAGCATCGGACGAGTTATTCGAAGGTTGCAGGTTCGGTCCCTGCGGGCGGTAAGCTGCCGTTTCGTCCGCATTACTTTCTTGACATCTATATCCGAATTACTACTTTACACTAAAAACAGTGCAATTAAGGCCCCCCTCTACTATCCCTGGCTTCATTATTTGTTGGTTTTCATTGACAAGGCTACAAACTATGACAATTTTCCCCGCCTGACGGCATTCATATTTGTTGACGCGGCATTTGGTTACATTAGTTTATACGCGTAGCACGAGCGAGCGAAATAATTTTCATGTGCGACAACTCACCCCTTATATGGAGCCAACTTCCAGGCCGATATTTCGTGCGTGATGTCGCAGACGCGTGGGGAGGCCTAGGGTAATCTAGGTGGTGTTGGCACTAGTGTTGGATTAGCGCAGTGCATAAGACACTCGGTTTCTTGACATGGGCTCGTGTAGGTTGCACACTCATCACCACCAACATTTTCTCCTTATTATTATACTTCGGTTTGCATATGCGTCTGCCGTTTCCATAACTGCTGCCTCACCGCACAGCACATCAATAGTCACTTTTAGTTCGGGTGTACGCAGCAGCTCTGCGGTAGCTGAACTAAAACTGTGTAATTGTCGTTCTTAATCTCCACGATTCGTGAGCTTCTAAATCAGATAGCGCAAAAAATGCGTTGTCACACGCTCTACGATGCATTCTTACAAACTCGCCCAGATTTCCGTTCTAGTGAGCTCTCTACTACGATCCTGATAGGCGGGAAATGGCCAGGCTCATCTCTTCTCCTTTTGTTTCGTTTTTCACGCAAACAACTACTGACGGCGACACAAAGTGCGATGACGTCAACAAATGATGACTTCGACTTCGGCCCTTACGATGACTTCGGCTCTGGTCTGTCCTTGCCCTTCAAGACGACGGCACGAGGTTCGCAAGGCTAGGATGTCCATGAAGAAAGAAGTTACATCCTGTCAGCCCGGTCCTCGGAGCAGCTAACGGTATGTCTAGCCATCCATTAGATTTTTGCTTCGGCGAAAGCTACGAGGCTTGGAGGCCAGGACGATGAACTTTCGCTGCAATGACGCCCGTTCTGCAGGCCTAGCCATCGAAGCTACCGAATCTTCCGTAGTCGATCCACAGTGCTCATGTGACGATAGTCATTTCAAGGGTTCCGAAGTCGGAATACTGAAGCCTTTTAGTGAGAGTAGATGCGAAGGCCCTACCCTTGGAGCGGCTAGCGCCACGCCATCATCGTTGATATTGACGCGTAAGAATTGTGGAATCACGAGCGCGAAGGAGACGGACACAACGATTGACGAGAAGATGAAGCGACTCCAAGATATTTGGAAATCATTGCAAACAGCCATTGAAGAAGTAATGAAAAAGAGTGACGTGGCACTTTCGTCTAGATCACCGAGAATTTGTGAGCTCAAGGAATTGCGCTTAAACCTCGAATAATTGAGACAGGACTTGAAAAAAATAGACCACCAGATTCATGACATTATACTTTTTGAAGACATAGAAAGCGACGTCGAAAATTGTGAAAATTTTGACTGCGACATCTTAAGGCTGACATCAGACCTCCAACTTCTATTAGCTGAATTCGAGAATAGAACGTGGTGCGCACTCGCACAACTAACACAATGTTCAGTGACAACGTCTAAGCCGAGCTTGAATTACTCGCAGGCCGTCGACGTCGTCGACACTGGAGAACCGTCGACGACACTGGAGAAAAGACTGTCAGTTCAAGAAATTCTGCCACCAATGTCCAAAATGGCCTAAGCTACGAAGCTGTAATAATAACGGGTTCCAATAATGAAGCAATGGAACCAGCTGCGTCTGAGCAGAAAGCGATTGAAACATTTCCCAGAAATTCTGCCGAAAGTACAGTTTTAGGACCTGGCCCAATGTCGTCTCTGTGTTGTGGGAGCCCTGAAGACATTTCCAGCTGTTCTGTTACTGGAGCTCACGACAGATCCGGCTCCACTACCAGAGAATCTTCAGACGGGTGTCACGAAGACAAAGGGAAGAAACAAAGGAAAAATCGAAGTGCACGTAAGGGAAAACACGCAAATACTGTTAAAGATCACTTATGGAAATCGCTATTACCCATACGAATGAGGATCTTGGATTTCAGGACTACAAGCCTAAACGAGAGAGTGTATTTTGATGGGAGGCAATCGAAGCGACGCAGCCATCATGCTCAAGGCGTACAGGACAATAGAACCAAGCGAAAGCCCCGGTAGCTTGTTACGACACAATAACGCCATCGAAGGGATAGGAATTCAAGGAAAGAAAGAAAAAAACGGTCTTCACACGTGAGCGCCAACGAATGCCTGAAACCAACAAGAGTAACAGCACGCAAAGACTTCCACAGACACGACGTTATACCAAGAACGGGGGAGGCAGAGACTAACCGAACATGCAATCACAGACTGACCGTATATAAGAGCGCGGTCATGTCGGAAGAGCGACTCTAATTAGAAATTGCGTCCTCGCTAACATCCAGACACAGCTGACTTGGCTGCGCGAAAACGGACTGAACAAGGACGATTGCGAACTGCGTTTGATTGACTACACCGAGCTAAATGATCGTCAAAGTGCGTGCGGGACTGACCTGCGAACGCTAAGTGGGTGTGAGTGCCGCAGGATGAGTCCATTGCGCATCGACCTATCGACAGCCAGTGAATTAAAAATGGCGCAACATGTTCAAGTGCCGTGAATGCGCACTACCGCCCAGTTATTGCTGTGGGTTGGCAGCGTTTTGTTGTATTGTGCCATCCTTTTCTTTTCGCTTCTGTGCCATCCTTTCTTTTTCACTTCTATGTCGCGGGCGGGAAGGTGTTGAAAATGGAAGACGATGACGGTCTCACACCACGCGTCTACAATCATCAGTACAATGAGTGTGGCATTAAAGGGGAAAGAAGAAGGCAGCCATGCCGTTGGTCTCTCTTCCTTATACTGATAATCAATAAACACAGTTCACTTGCATGGACATAAATAAGAACATGAAATGGCGCGAAGGCAACACGTACAATCTACGTTTCACACATAGACACACACATATATATTTGACACAAATAGATAGGTTTACCTCTTTTGTGCGTTTAGAGAGATTGGAAACGATTCAGAGCATTACGCACTCTACTGTGGGAGAGTGAAAGGCTGTCCCGAATATTGTGCGCCTTCAAAGGATCCAGACGTACCTCGCTACAGCGCAAATGGAGCCAATAAAGTAGGATTTCCAGAGTGAGCTCTTCCGTTTCAGTAATAGCAGTTGCACAAGTTTTTTTCTGTCACTTGGCGTTAACATAGCACCCTAACCTTCTCATATACATCATTTTACAATACCATGGCTCGGCACCAATGAACAAGCAATGAACTATAATATAGGAATTTGAACACCAGACGTCGATGTCTGGCGGAAGCCTAACCATGATCCCTAAAAGCTTCGCACGTGTAACTACTTTTCGCTTGTACAAAAGATTATGAGCTGCCTTCACAATGATACGCAAGGGTTCGTACAGTTGGAAGTTATTAGAGAATTTGAGAATTGGGGCTCCGAGGAGCTTCGGTACCCAAGAAATTTGTCAGCCGCCAAGCTGCATGCTCAGAACCCAAGCCACCCTTGGGCTCTTGGGCTTGCGTTGACCCAAGACCCAAAGAGCGAGAACTAGCGTGAGACCCCAAGGCGGCTTGGGCCGCCACCGATACGATGCAGACACAGCGCGGTCCACGAAGTAGTCCGGCTTCCACATGCACCAACGGTGTCTCCGCCGCATACTGCTTCGAGTGCGATACCACCGACTAACGAAACTGCTGCAAAAAGCGCCGCAGAAAGGCAACGATGTCGACGCACGAATGTCGCGCCTTGGTGGAGCGAGATAGACGCCAGCGGGAAGGTCCGCCGTCACGAGTTCATGGCTTAAGCTGTGAACATCTGCCTCCTGTGTTGCTGATGCGCAGTGTTGTTAGTGTATGCATGAGCACAGGGCTAGGTTACCCTACAACGCGGGAGCGCACACCCTGCCGTTTCTCCCCTCAACTGACCACGCTTTGAAGGAGTGCTCATTTAGTACCAGTGCTTATTATTTGCTTGCTGATACCATGTTTGCGCGGGATTCACGATATGCTGTGTCCAAGTATATGTTAACAACTTCAGCTACCACAACAATTAAATCATGATCATGGGCATTGGTCATCGGGATGGAGATGTGCCACTAGGCGTCAGCGGGGGTCCCTCAATGTCAAACGGCGCTATAACGGCCGAGCACCAACATACGTTGTACAAGCTTTCATATATCAATGTATAATAAATATTGAACTACTTCTGCGAGGAAACGTTCCACTATCCTGTTATACTGATTCTAATGACGGAGGGATCAGCCATGTTTTACAGCAAAGCTCTAAGGCGCCCGCTCCTGCGTTGAGCGGCGTAGCCGTCGCTGGCGTAATTGATAGACATAAAAATAAAATGAGAAAGAATACCCAGGAAAGAATGGGAGCTGAACCCGGGCCCTCTGCATGGCAGTCGACCATTCTGCCACAGACCCACGCGGGTGCTTCAAACTCATTTGCAAATAACACCATATACTCTGTCATGCCGACATATGAATTGCGTTAATTTTTGTAATATATTGGGGCATAAGATTAAGATTACAACTAGTCATCACGCAATGCTAATTGCACAATGAGTGTGCTTTTTAATGCTTCCCACCCACTACAAAGTGCGCAGCCATAATTGATGATCGTTATCAGCCACGTGCAGCATCAAAAAGTGCACATAATAGCTTACAGATGCGGAGCAGCTACTTCGCTTGTGCGCAGAAAGGCAAATAATGGCGTGGTCGCTGCTGTCCTACTTCACAAAAATTAAGATTTATGACGTAGTCGATGCCTTGCGGATAGCCAAAACCTCAAACACAGTTAGCTTTGCCAAACTATGAAGCTGAGCTCAGAATTCGGGTTAGGCGGTATCGTAATTGTCGGCCAAATTTTTAACACAAAAGTGATTTATGGCGGAGTTCACCAAGAATTCACTGACGTATTTCCGTCAGGAATGTGACGTCGTGAAATGTGCATTGCAAGTACAAAGAAAAAAGTCTAGTAGAAAAAGTTCCGTCGCTGGGAATCGAACCCATGACCCCTCGCTCCACAATTCGCGGCGCTAAACGACTCGACCACAAAGCGTACGTTGTGCAGCCCACTCACGGCGAGCTATTTATATGCACCTTTACCGCTGGTGGTACTCAGAGTTCGGTGACACTTGACCGTGTTCCCGTTATCACCAGCGAGATGGAACGACAACCCTTTATAGGTTGTCGCCCCACTCGTTGCGATGCGCGCGCCTGCTACTTAAATACCACCAATACTTTGCTCTACAAGGCGTGGTCGCCAGCGCGCCCGCTTATCTCATGATGGGGGCGGTTGTGCATCTTTTGCGTTCACCGTGAAGGCTGCGTTGAAGTTAGAGAGCGCACAAAGGTCACTCGCACACAGCAGCGGACGAGTTTGGAAAGGAGCACGCTGCTCAAACACAAAAAAGTAACTGTGACAGTGGTTAGTTCGCGCTTGCCCTGAGTACACTTGTACGATCGTTTCGTGCGTCCTTCTTTGTGTTTGACGGTGCTATAGCAGCCAAACACCAATAGAGATTGTACAAGCTCTCATACAGCAATGCACAATACACCCTCAACTACCTCCGTGTAGACGTACACCTGTCACCTTCGTGTTATGTCATACCGATTTCTTGACGCAGGGATCAGGCATGTTTTTTTTTCGTATCGTGCGTAGTACGCATTCATATGCAGAGGTTCAGTTCACACTGGGCAAGCCTGCGCGCGTGGCTGAGCGTTCAAGGCGCTGGCTTCCGGGCCGCAGGGAACCGGGTTCATACACCAGCCACTGCAAAGAAAATTTATTCTACAGCACAGCCGTTAAGACAGAGGTTGGGCGTGTGTCGTAGATTGAAAATTATCATCATCTTGAACCTGCACGCGCAAGCTTTCTCCTTCTCTTCATCGCCTACCTCTTCTAATAATACTATCTGGGGTTTAACGTCCCAAAACCACGATATGATTATGAGAGACGCTGTAGTGGAGGGTTCCGGAAATTTCAACTACCTGGGGTTCTTTAACGTGCACCTAAATCTAAGTACACGGGCCTCAGATATTTTCGCCTCCATCGAAAATGCAGCCGCCATGGCCGGGATTCGATCCCGCGGCCTTCGGGTCCGCAGCCGAGAGCCATAACCACTGGATCACCATGGCGGGGCTCGCCTACTTCTTCTGACTTCTGCTTCGGTACCAGAAGACCTGCGCCGATCTTTTCGCCGAGGAATGCAATAACTTGATGCGCGAATAAAGGAGTACAGAGCGAGAGAGAAAGAGAGAATTGCTTGTCGGTTTGTTTGTTGCCAAGGAGAGATTTGAACTCGCGTACCCACGATCCGAATAGAAGCGTCTTTACCACTCTGCTATTCAGGCACGCTGGCAGAGCAGAGCAAAGCAGAGCCTTGTATAGTTATAATATAGAAAGGCGGTGGGAAGGGGAGTGAGGGTGAGCAGGAAAAATATCAAGGTTAGGAGGAAGGAAAGGAGGATGGGAGAACGAAGACAGGGAGATAGACAGGTGGGGAGAGAGAGATACAGAAAGAAAGAAATAGAAACATAGAAATGTATAGAAAGAAAGGCAGTAGAAATCGAGGGACCTACTACAGAGAGAGAGATAGAGAGAAATAAAAGGGAAGAAACACAGAAAAAGTTAAAAGGTGAGAGACCCACTACGGAGAGACCTAGGAAAACGAGGACATAGAAAGAAATAAAAAAAGAGAAAGAAAGGAAATAAAAACAGAAGAGAGAACGATAGAGACACAGAGAGAAAAAGTTACAAAGCAATAGACAAAGAGAGAAGACAAAGATAGACAAAGCAAAGAAACCGGTTAAAAGGTAGAAGGCATTAGACCGACTACACAGAGCATAGAGTTTCTCAAAATAACACCTAGAGGGAAATGTGGTGCCACCGTCTATGCGAATTTCTTAAGTGGTGCCGTTGCCCGATGGGAATGACGTTGTATGTGTCTGAGATGTTTGTGTTCGCTGGTGTTGAGCGAGGCTTCGGCTAAAAAGCGGATACGACTGCGCAAATAAAGCCTCTCTAAAACAGCACATTTATCGATGGATCTCTTTCACGCGTATTATATTCTAGAATAAAACTTCCTCCACCTGTACAGCCTAACCGAAGAACAGAAGAAGGAAACACACGACGAGCAGACGCAGAGTGAGTGCTGGCCCTTTCGTCTGCCTTCGCAATTTAGCGGCCATTCATTACTTTTTACGCTTCGTAATATTGTACATCAACGCATAAGTTTCCAAAGTAAATAGAACTCGATTCTGTGCAATCATGAAAAACAAATAGCTTACTACGTGCTCTTTCATACAATATCAACCATTTTCACGCAAGGGACGCGTTGAAGCCTGACGCATCTTCGAGGTGTCCGGGCTCTTCGTGAACGATGTCAACCGAGCCAAGTCCGATTCTCACATATCCCAGCTTTCCCATGCGTGTAACAGCTAGCAGCGCCAGTTTTCCTTCTAGGTAAGTGTAAGAACTCTATGACATAGCGAGATAGAGAAACAAAGACATAGAAAGAAAGAGATAGAGACAAGAAATGGAAGAAAGAGAGAAAAAAAAAACAGAAACACGGAGAGAACAATAGACAGAGAAGCAGCTTGTTTGTTTGTTTGTTTTGCCTTCTTTTCTATGGATGCTCGCGTCGCTTCGTTATCTTCTTCATCTTCTTCTCCCTCTTCCACATCTAGTCCTAAAGTGGTTGCTTGGGCGAGTTGGTACGACATACTTCACATAACAAACAGCGCTAAAAAACGGCGGACAAGAGAAAGAAGGGCGCAGACGTCTGTGTCCTTCTTTCTCTTGTCCGCCATTTTTTAGCGCTGTTTGTTATGTGAAGTATCATCTAGTCCACCAGCTCTGCTCTCACCCAGAGTGCGCGACTTTGTGCAAGCCGAGCTCGTTCTTTTGTTTTATGTCATTCTTTTTGTGCGCGCGCGTCAAATCTGACTGAGGAGGGCCTCTTGTAACACCACCGGCTACACTCGTCAGCCAATGCAAGCTTCGCTTGAAAAGCAGTGTAGTGCGCGGTCCATGAAACGTTAAGCATGTGCTTGGAATAACAGAGGAAAGATTTCGAGCACTCCGCAGCCCCGTGCAGTGAGGGGGTCAACACAGAGCTAGGTTCCCCACTTCACACATATCACGAAATTACACAGCGTTACATACGCCAACGACAGCGATACCAACCCCCACCAGCGTCTTTCACACGAGAAGAGGCTGTCGCACTTCGCCGGCTGCAGACCCGAACTTTTCCAAATCTGCACTTCCTGCAGAAATTGTATCCGACTCGCTATACCAACGCCTGTCCAGGATGTGGGGCCATCCCCACAACGTTTCACGTCACCGTAGAGTGCACCGCTGCCTACTTCCCTCCCCTCCCACCAATCCTTCGGTCCAGCCGTACCCCACAACAGTGGGAAGGCATCCTTCGCGACGGCGCCCTTGAGCTCTGTCGGGCGCTCGTCCAGCGGGCCCGGGCTATCGCAGAGGTTGTCATAGGAGTCCCGTAATAAGGCCCTCCCCGTTTTATTTGCACTTTATTAAAGGAATGTTTTCATCATCATCAGTTTCCCACCACGGGAAGTCTATGTTAGCTGTACCTCATCTCATAAAGAACACTTTATTCAACCGGCACACGCAAGCGCTGGAGACGCTTAGAAACTTAATACTTATAAATTGCGTCAGTGTAGCTCACTCAAACGCCAGACGGAAACGTAGGGTGGCTAGAGTGCGATTGGAGCCAACAGTTTGAGTGTTCCCGGGTCAACCTCTTTCGTTTCAGCAACAGAAGGGTCACAGGTTTCCTCCAGTTGCTGCTTTTATATGAGCTGTCTACACTACAGATATGTATCATTTTATGAAACCATGATGTGACGTTACTAAACAAGCACAAAAATATATTTTGAAATTGCGAATATAAGATGTCAGTCTGCTTCTAACGAAAATTATGACAACTGAAATCCTCGCAATGGAACATTCACCTCGTATAAACACTATGAGCTGCCTTTCAAATGGGATGGAAGGCTTGGTGAGGCTCGACGTTTTTCACAACAGATGCAGCAAAAATTGCAGGCCGTTTGCACTAAGTCGCGCAAAGCTTTTCGCGGCGAAACAGGGGCCCGGTTCCGCTCGTTCGTCGAGCTTGGAGATGCACCGCTTCCTCATCGGGAGTATGCAGCTAGGCTATGCGCTGTAGAGCGGAGGCTGCGCGCTGCCTCCATATGTGCGCGAGCCTTAGCTACTGCGCATGCGCGGCTTGGCTAGGTGGAGCGCTGTCTGGTAGCTAGACAATGCGATGCTTGCTTCTTCTTTCTCTAAATATTTTTCTCTCTCTCTACTTCTCCTTCTGTTCTCTCTGCCTCTCTTCGTTTTTTTTTTCATTTTTTCTCTCTATTTCTCTCTTTCTCATTCTTCCTGTGCGACACTGCCCTCTCTCACCTCCCCATTCCCCTCCCCCTGACCACATCTCTCCTAACGCTGACTTCCCTTTCCCACCGCCTTGATGCACTACACCAGACAAGGCTATGCTATGCTCTGCTAGCATGCTAGGATAGCCGAATGGTTAGGACACTCGCATTCGTATTGAAGGTGCGCGGGTTCGAGCCCCGCCTCATGAAGAGTTTTTTTCCTGAGAGTTATCTCTTTTTCTATTTTTTTCTTTTTTTCCGTCTCTGTGTTTGTTTCTCTCTTTCTTTGTTTCTCTTTCTCTGTGGTCGTTCTCAGGCTTATTACAGGCAACGCCGTAGCGTGGATTAGAGGGATCTGATCAAATTCTGTGGCACAAACCCGTTAGGATTATAGTTTTCTGCGATCGACTCGCAAGGAACGAGTTTCTAAACAGCCTCTCCGTTAAAAACTGGACACAAATTAAAGTCACGGGAATGGGAAAAGTAACGCGTTTGTCTTCTCTTCGCCGCCGCGCCCGAGATATGTGTTCCGCAATCATGTGGTCATTTGACGCCACTAACGATCCACTCTTCTCTTCTCACCTGTCTTTCTTCGCTGCCGCCGTGGCACATATCGTACGGTGACCTGCATAGCCACTGGATTTATGGCTTGATAAAATTGTGCAAATTGCGCTCGGTTTTTGACGCTTGTAATAGTGACAGGAGGACCGAGTAACAGCCTTGTTTCTCTTCGAAGCACTTCCGGTAGAGCACTTTCTTCCGGTTTCCCAAATATTCACAAAAAGTCTTGTAAAAAGTAAAAATGGCATGAAAGGGATGGTATTGATTCGAGTTAGTTCAAGCTACTAGTTCAAGCTACTATTGATTCATGCTACTAGACCGTGAACGAGTCAGCAAACGTTGATTTATTAACGCAGGGATTAAAATAGGCTGCAATAAAACAAAAAAAACAAACTCCGCACAACTTACCAGTATTTCATATCACCGTCCTGCACCCCCTTTTGACACATGCTCCAAGCCTTCTTATTTCTTGTTTAAGGTTCAAGTACTTATTACTAGCTTACACGGCAGCTGCTGAAAACATGTGTTTAGTCAAAGGTTGTTGCCTGTAACGACCATTTCATTTTATTGAAGGGCATCACACGTTGTTTGTCATGCGCTTAAAACTCCGAACAAAGCAATTGAATCGAAGGAGCAGGCTTGGCAGCCGTACACGCGCAGAACGCGGTACACGTATATTGCGCTTTAACGCAGACACGGAAGCCGACGCCCGAACGCTGGTCGAAAATAGGCCGAAAGTCATTTTGAGCGCGCCACAGCCATGGAACAGTCTCGAAAAGAAATCGTCGCCATGCATGCAGATGTAAACATTCCTGGTTAGCAGAGGACACCACGAGCAATCGATACTGAACGTGTTCCTGACGGTAGCTCCGCTCGATTTCGCTGGTTATTTTGCTTGAACATTCAGTACAGATTGCTCTATGAACTTGCCCACTAGTGTTTAAAAAACTAGAGCAGGACAGACTGGCCGGCAGCGCGAGCAGCCTTCACGTAGCGAGCGCACGCGCGAAGAGCAACACTCGAGTCCTCTCGCTGACGTCAGACGCGACAGGGTGCCACTAAAAGATCTCGAGGCGAATACCTGTGCGTTCTTTTCGTGCGTCTTTCTTTGTGTTTGAGCAGCGTGCTGCAAGCGTCGAGCTGTGACAGTTGTTAGTTCGCACTCGCTTTGTGTTGTTTCTTTTCCTGCCTCCTTTGTGCTTGAGCAGTGCGGAGGAAGTTTCTAGCTGCTTGCCGTTCTTTCTGCGACAATCCAGTTTCTTGCTATCGCATTTATTGCTTCGCCCCTGAGGCGAAACTGCGACTTTTTTAATTTATTTCATGGATTTATATACAGTGCCTGTCTCAATTGCAACTATTGAAGGCAGGGGCGTATCCAGGGGGGGGGGGTGGCACACCGGGCCCGTTCCCCTCCGAAATTTTGTTCTGCCATGGTATAAGAGCACAAAATGACACTCGCCGACACTTACCTGGCGTCGGATCAAGGGCTAGCCCCCCACCCCCCCGAAAAAAAAATTGCTGCCTACGCCACTGATTGAAGGCGTATAACTAGTCAAACAAACGTGCAAGAAACTTACAATGGAATAAAGTGTCAATAAATCAGTACATATGCATAACATACAGAGCTGATTATGCATATTAATTTTCAGACCTACTCTTCTACTTCCGTTATTCAGTTCAGTAATCATGAGCTGTAATTGGTCTACCGCGTTACTCATCAATGCAATGTCATCAGCGAATCGCAGGTTACTGAGGTACTCTCCATTAACTCTTATCCCTAACTCTTCCCAATCTAGGGCCCTGAAAACCTCCTGTAAACACGCGGTGAATAACATTGGAGAGATCGTGTCTCCCTGCCGTACGCCCTTCTTTATTGGGATTCTGTTGCTTTCTTTATGGAGGACTATAGTGGCTGTGGATCCGCTGTAGATTTCTTCCATTATGTTTGTATAGGCTTCGTCGATGCCTTGATTCCGCAGTGCCTGCATGACTGCTGATGTCTCCGCCGAACCAAATGCCTTCTCGTAATCTATCAAGGCTATGTATATGGGTTGGTTGTATTCCGCGCATTTCTCTATCACCTGATTGATAGTATGAATATGGTCTATTGTTGAGAATCCTGTACGAAATCCTGCCAGGTCGCTTGGTTGATTGAACTCTAATGTCGTATTAATTCTGTTAGCAATTACTTTTGTAAATAGCTTGTAGACAACGGACAGTAAGCTTATGGGCCTGTAAGTTTTCAGGTCCTTGACGTCCCCTTTCTTATGGATCTAGATGATGTTGGCATTCTTCCAAGATTCTGGTATCCTCCCCATCGAGAGGCACTTCGTATACAGGGTGGCCAGTTTCTCTAACATAATCTCTCCACCGTCTTTCAACAGGTCTGATGTTACCTGATCCTCACCAGCTGCTTTGCCTCTTTGCATTCCCTTTAAGGCTTTCTTTACTTCTCCTGTCACTACTGGTGGGATGTCAGATTCCTCTGCGCTATTACTCCTTCTTACGTTATCATCCTGAATGTCTCCGCTGCTATACAGATCTCTGTAGAACTCTTCCGCTAACTCAACTATTCTATCCAGATTGTTTGTGACCTTGCCTTCCTTGTACCTTAATGCATACATCTGATTTTTGCCTATGCACAGTTTTGACTTCATAGCTTTGAGGCTTCTTCCGTTCGTGAGGGGGAGACAGAAAATTAGGTGGGTAGATGTGATTAAGAAGTTTGTAGGTATAACGTGGCAGCAGAAAGCACAGGATCGGGTTGATTGGCGGAAGATGGGAGAGGCCTTTGCCCTGCAGTGGGCGTAGACAGGCTGATGGTGATGATGATGATTACGATCACATTCGCTGCAGTTGCTGGGAAGTGGCAACTGTAGCGTTTGAAGCTCGGGGTGATGTTACCACAATTTCATATAAAAATCAATCGCACGCCTGAAAATTAAAGTGCGGAAGCGCAATAGGAAAGCCACGCACTCTTAGGGCTCCCGAAATGCATTGCTGCCGCGTGAACACGATGATGCAGTTCTTAATTCTGTGGCTGGAAACTGCGTAAGTAGTGCATCGCTCATTCTTTGGAAGATACGATACACTAGTCTACGGCATCGGGTTATAACTTAGCTTCGCTGGCCAACAGATTTCACAGCGGGTATTTTAAAAGCGGAGCTGTAAAGCCTGGTGGGATGCGCAAAAACTCGGGTGGGTATGCGCCACAGGAATTGGGCAAACCCGGCTACCGAAACAACAGGTGCGAGGGAAAGTGAAGGCAGTGGAAGCAGGAAACGGTGCCATGGAGAGTGATGGATAGTGTTGGGGAAGGAGGTTGCAGCATGGGATGGGAGAGATTAAAGCCTAGAAATACGAGGAATGATGATGCAAGGAGCCGGGAAGGAGGAGAGAGGCGAGCGTTAACCGAAAACTCTGCTTGCAGAAGTGCAGAGAACGAGGAACAGGAGGAGGAGAGGAGATCAGAAGCGGAGAGGAGGATAAGAACTAAATAAAATGAAATAAAGTTTCTTTCGCGAGATGGGATTCGAACCCGGATACTCTCGTCTCAAGGCAAGCATTGTAACCACTAGGCTATCCAGGCACGGTAGCAAAACGAGCATTTCTGGAAACCTCATGATTGGGTTGCTATGTGCGAGAGAACGAGAGAGACAGAAAGGTAAAAAAAGATAGAAAAAACAGAAATAAACAGATAGAAAGAAATACAGAGAATGAAAGAAATAAAGAGAGATAGAAAGAGAGAGAACAAGAACTAAACAGAGAGGCTCAACTTCCATAGGCTCTACAGCCCATTTTTTGCTCACGTGGCTATATGTAAGCTCAAGTGGCTACCTCTAGGCTATATGCTTGGCATGGTAGGTAGGCTAAGGGAGGCCGGCCTGGTCCGCTATTTCTTCAGCCAGGACACTACCAGTGCAAAGCTGCCTCATTTTATTGCGACAGCAATTATATGGACACTCTCGGCTGATGTTTGCCGTCGCCGTCATGTCCCGGATATGTATATATATGTATATATAGAAAAATGGCACAAAGAAAAATAAAGCAGGAGAAAACAATTCCTAAGCACTCGACCGGGGATTCGAACCATCGGCCCCTCGCTCCCTAGCCCGCTGCATTAGAGAACTCAAGTTGACCATGCCCCAAGCATGCGCCGGCGAAATAACGGCGAGCTATTTATATACATAATTTACGTCTGGTGGCAAGCAAATCTCGGAGGAGCTTGAACGTGTTTCTTATCACGCAACGCTCTTAATTTTCTTTCAGTTTGTAAACTGCCCTTGAGACGCGCCCGACGAAGTGGCCCTTTTCTGTACCCACTCGGAATATGGAAGGGATAAAAACAAACAACACTGGGTACACGTTACATCAGACGCCCCTGTGTGGCAGGAGACGCAGGGGTCACTCCACGTGCCGGAGTTTAAAAGAAAGAGAATTATTTAGGAGCGTCTGATTCTCTATTCTCGACACTTACAACGCGTTGCTCAAGCACAAAGACGTAACAACCGCGACAGTTGTTAGTTCACGCTTGCCCTGTGCATGCTTTTGCGTTCTTTTCGGGCGTCCTTCTTTGTGCTTCAGCGGCGCGCTGCAAGTATAGAGCGGCTTCTCGTCCTTCGCGTGACATTCCAATTTCTTGCTATCGGATTTATTGCTTCGCCCTTGCGGCGAAACTGTGACCTTTTTTTTAAAATGCGAAGCATTTTTTAGCGAACCAAAGGCACTTTGAGCGTTTCACCTACGTATCTATCTATCTATCTAGCCGCCTACCCCTGTACGCTCTCGTGATCGCCTCTTTAGTGTACACCAATGACGTCATGGGATGGTAAGGCGGTTTGAAGGTTGTGACTGTTTAGTCATGAGATGAATAATGTGACAGACCTGTCGCGCACGTCGTTAAACCCTGTCGTCCCGACACGTGTGGCACATACCCGTATACCACGGGTCAGTATGCGGTAATGCGCCTCAGGTGATCGGCAGTTCATGCGAGAGCATTAAGAGGAACGGACACCGGCGGCGCTGACACGAAGAACGCAAAAAATAAAAATCAGGATCCCAGCAGGAATCGAACCCAAGCGTTCTGCGTGGAAGTAAGGTATTCTGCGACAGAGCCACACCAGTTCTTGAACCTGCTTTGGAAAATGTACCTATGCACGCATAAGGTATGTGCAACTTCAATTGTAGTTGCAGTGCTGGCTATCTAATTTTATAACAAAGCAATAAACACTGCATATGTACTCCTATGATACAGGCGTTATGTTGGGTTAACGTGAATTGTGGTTCCAGTGTTGGCTCCGCTTTTCGAGCAGTGTAATAACATTTCATTTTTGATGCTACGATTCAGCAATATGCATTCAAAGGTTGCTCGAACCAGGGGAAATACGTTAACGAATGATATTCACATGATCAAACCATAGCGTGTACGTCGTTTCGGTAAAACTGACGTCTGTGCTCTAACGTGAGTGCTGACGTTAGGTCAGACCATAGGTTAGCTTTTAAGCGCCAGTGTAGTCAACGTTCCTGGAAAGCTCACGGTGTGCACACTACTACGCTTACAAAATCGCGTTGATCTGTCTCGTAACGCTTGGCTCAAAGCCGAAAAAATGCAGCATAGACAATTACCCGCCACATGGTTTGCATGAAACCGATTCCCACAAAGCGTGGGATCTGCAAAAAAAAACACGGTTGATCCCTCCGTCATAGGAATCGGAATAACACGAAAGTAAAGCGTGCCCTTACAGAAGTAACTGAATGCTTACTGTACATTGATATAAGAGAGCTTGCACAATGTATATTGCCACATGCCATCATTTATGAGCCATCCGCTGTGGCACGTACACGCGAGTGGAAGAAGAAGAGAACGTTGTTGTTGCTGGTCTGGTTCTGGGGAGGACGTCAACACCTGGCTGTCTGTCTTATTTCGCCCGTGACACTGGTGGAGGTGTTGGGTACATGCACCTTGGCTCTCAATTTCCAGCCGTGACTCCTAGCAACTTGGAGACAGCCACAGCTCCCACAGCAAGGAGCAGCCGCCGCCTGCTAGGACTGCCCCCCGAATTCGGTCCCTTGTCAAGACTTGACAAGATGACAACCTCGACTATAAGCCAGGCGAGTCAAACCAACGACGCCTATTCTTCTCCGCTCCCGCATGTTTTTCATGCACCGCAGACACCACGGTCTTTCCACGGAGATATTTTTGAGGATGTTGATGACTGGCTCGACCACTTTGATCGAGTTGCCAGCATCAATGAATGGGATGAAGGTCGCAAGCTGCGGAGGGTTTACTTCGCATTAGAAGACTCTGCCAAAACATGGTACGAGAACCACGAGGGTTCCTTTGCGACGTGGCAAGAGTTTAGCCGCCAGCTCCGCGACGCGTACCGCAACGCCGAAAGGAAGGAGAGAGCGGAACAAGCCATCTCGTCTAGGAACCAGCGACCAAACGAGAGAGTTTCGATGTTTGTCGAGGACATGCTTCGACTCTTCAGGCGGGCCGACCCTGCGATGTCCGAGGAGAAGAAGGTGCGGCATTTGATGCGTGGGGTTAAAGAACAGCTTTTCGCCGGGCTAGTACGCAATCCACCAAGGACCGTGGCTGAGTTCATCAGTGAGGCGACCACGATGGAACGTACTCTTCAGCAGCGGTCGTCACAGTACGAACGCCACGACATAACGGCCACGGCATGCTCTATCGGGTCTGACAGCGAGAGGCAGGCCCTCGCAGACTTCATAAGAAGTGTCGTGCGGGACGAGCTCCGCCAACTCCAAGCAGTGGGACCTCAACCAACCGCGCCAGCATTCGTGGACGTCATCAGAAATGAAATCAGACAGGCGGTCGCACCACTCGCACCACTCGCACCACCAAGGCCTGAGGTCCCTGTCCTGACTTATGCGGCGGCCCTACGATCTCCTGCACCACACGCTACTGGTCCTACTTTCCGGACAATGGACCCGCCTAGTCATCTATTCCAGGACGCCTCTTCGACTTCGCCCCCTGCGTCAAGGTTCCCGAGCGCACCCACGTATCAGCCGTCCGGCTCAAGACAGAACGCTACCAAGGCAAGCGTGTGGCGCACGTCGGATAACCGTCCGCTATGTTATCACTGTGGCGAGGCGGGCCACGTGTATCGTACTTGTCAGTACCGCCAACTCGGTCTACGCGGCTTCCACCCTGATGCTCGGTGCCCACGCTACGGTGAGCGCCCCCGTGAAATCGAAGCGTACCTTACGGGCCAGCAAATTCCTCCCCCTGTTCAACGCCGCCAATCACGATCACCATCGCCTCGCCGCTCCATGTCACCTAGTTTGCCCTCGTCGTCCTACGCTCCTTTCAGAAGCCGGACACCGAGTCCCCACAGGGGAAGCTAGGAACCGCGGCTTCTGGGGGTGAAGTCGCTTCCCAACGAACTGTCAAAGAGCCTCCCTCGACGCAACGACCCGATGATGACCGCTCAGATTTTTCGTTATTTTCAGAGAGTAGCAAGACTGTTTCTGCCGACATCGTCGTATTCGTCGATAATCATGCTGTCACTGCCCTCGTCGACACTGGCGCCGATTATTCAGTTATGAGCGGAGCCCTGGCATCCAAACTGAGGAAAGTTACGACCGCATGGCAAGGACCCCCGTTGCGCACGGCAGGTGGCCATCTGGTGAAGCCGACTGGAATGTGCACAGCACGTATTCGAATACGTGCATCGACGTTCACGGGCTCCTTCCTCGTATTACCTGTGTGCTCCCGTCCGCTCATTCTGGGACTGGACTTTCTTCGTGAATACGGCGCAATCATTAATCTACGTGAGTTGCTGGTGTCGTTCGACGACCCCTTTCATCCTGAAGCTGAGGCTGACAACACCCACTTCTCGAAGACAGCCCTACGCGTGTCCGCCGAATCTGTGACTCTGCCTCCTCGTAGCAGCCTCTTTGTCAGCGTTGAATGTGAGCAGGAGGTCCCCGACACTGTAATCGCGGAGGGTAATTTGTCTCTCCTTCTTGCACAGCAAATCTGCGTCGCCCGAGGTCTTGTTCAACCCAGGAATAGACAGGCTCGCCTACTAGTCACGAACTTCAGCGAGGAGTATCGCCATCTTACAAGGCGCACCGCGATCGCATACCTTGAAGACATTGCCGACGTCTCGGGTCCCTCAACATTAGCTGCCCTTTCGTCGTGTGACCATTCCGGCATGCCATTCGCAAGCACTCTCGACGTAAACCAGGATCTACCTTCCGCACAACGGGCGCGTCTTTTGGATATACTCGATTCATTTCGAGATTGCTTCGCTACAACATCGAAGGTCAAACAGACGCCGCTTGCCAAGCATCGTATCATCACCGAGCCTACTGAGAGACCTGTTCGACAACATGCCTACAGGGTGTCGCAAAAAGAACAAGACGCCATACGTCAGCAAGTCCAGCAGATGCTCAAGGACGACGTCATCCAGCCATCGACTAGTCCCTGGGCTTCCCCTGTTGTGTTGGTGAAGAAAAAAGATGGTACCCTGCGCTTTTGCGTTGATTATCGAAAGTTGAACAAGATCACGAAGAAGGACGTTTATCCTTTACCCCGAATAGATGACTCCTTGGACCGCATACGGAACGCTCGATACTTTTCTTCCATGGATCTACGCAGCGGCTACTGGCAAATTGCAGTTGACGAGCGTGACCGTGAAAAGACCGCTTTTATTAGCGAGTTTTAGTATAGCGGAAAACAGCAAACGCAAGGGTTTAGCGTTAGCGTTAGCGTTGCGTGCTCCTAACTGCGCATGAGCAGAACGTAAACGTAGCCCGAGCTCTTACGGACGAACGCTATTTCTGGAATATAGCGTTCAACGCTAACGCACGCAAGAGATCCCGTACGTAGGGCAAGATGGCGGTGCCTGTTGAAGCGAGAGCCGTCCACTTCGAATCTTTGTAGCCGTCGTCCTGCATTATTAAACTTATTCATTCCCTAATAATGTTCGTGTTTGATTTAGATTTGAGTAATGAGGCTTCGCCAACCGTGTACCGCCGATAAAATAGCTCCGTTTTTGAGATACAAAGTGGATTTGCGCTGCAGAAGGCTTAGCAAGATTTGTTTGCAAGGTTCGCTCATGTTTTCTGTAGCAGCGCAGAGATGGCGACGCTGTGTTTAGTCGCCTCTTTCCAAGATACGGCCACAAGTGAAGCAGATACATGTCAGGCGTCGTTTCCCTTCATGCCTTTCGAGGCAGTGCATGAATGTGACGCGTGATGCGTCCCAGCTTAAAAAAGGCCAAGTAATAGGGGTGTTGAAGAATTTTCAAACGCGGCATGTCGACAGAAACCAGTGTGTCAGAACTCAACACTTCTGCAAACGCGACATGGAGACGCAACAGTCGTGACTTTGGATCAGCTCGACTTGGTTGCGCTTTTGTGGATTCTACAGTGCATTTAGTGTTTTTATGTCTAGATGGTGCCGTATGTGCTTGCGTTAGCGTTAGCGGGAATGCCTTCCGCTGTACTAAAAGACCACCAGTTGGCACGCAGCGCGTTCTGTTTTAGCGTTAGCGTTGAGACGCACGCTAACGCTAACGTAAGCGTTTCCCGCTATACTAAAACTCGCTATTACTCCTGACGGCCTCTACGAGTTCAAAGTCCTTCCTTTCGGCTTATGCTCGGCGCCAGCTACTTTTCAAAGAATGATGGACACGGTTCTTTCTGGGCTCAAATGGCAAACATGTCTTGTCTACCTAGACGACGTGGTGGTCTTCTCGGACACCTTTGAACAACACATCCAGCGCCTCCAGACAGTTCTTGAGGCGATTCGAACAGCCGGACTTTCTCTCAAACCTGAGAAATGTCATTTTGCCTACGAGGAACTCAAGTTTCTTGGTCACGTCGTGAGTCACGCTGGTATCCGCCCAGACCCTGAGAAAACAAGCGCCGTCGCCGCATTTCCCGTGCCAACAAACAAGCGCGATCTACGCCGATTCCTGGGGCTGTGCGCTTACTACCGACGCTTTGTCAACGGTTTTTCCAAAATCGCTGAACCCCTCAACCACCTTACGAAAGAAGGCGTACCGTTTGTTTGGGGTCAGGAACAGCGACATGCCTTCGATACCCTGCGAAGCCATCTCCAGGCTCCCCCTGTACTCGGTCACTTTGACGAGACCGCTGCCACAGAGCTACACACCGATGCCAGCAACGTCGGACTTGGAGCTGTATTAGTTCAATGGCAAAATGGCCTAGAGCGTGTGATTGCCTATGCCAGCCGAACATTATCATCAGCAGAGAAAAACTACTCTGCAACAGAAAAAGAATGCTTAGCTGTTGTTTGGGCTATAACAAAGTTTCGACCATACTTGTACGGACGCCCATTCAGAGTAGTCAGCGACCACCATTCTCTATGCTGGCTCGCCAATCTCAAAGACCCTTCAGGTCGTCTGGCACGGTGGAGCCTTCGGCTGCAAGAATTTGACGTTACCATCATTCACAAGTCAGGACGCAAACACACCGACGCTGACTGTCTCTCACGTGCACCAGTCGGAAGTGCCAACGCAGACCTTGATCAGGACGACACTTTCCTTTCCTCTGTATCAGCAACCGACTTGGCTCAACAACAGCGCGACGACTTGGAGCTCAGCCCACTAATTGACTATCTGGAAGGGCGCACATCTAGTCTTCCTCGAAATTTCGCACGCTCGCTAGCCTCCTTTTGTTTCCGGGATGGAGTCCTTTATAAGAAGAACTTCGACCATACGCAAGCTACTTACCTGCTAGTTGCGCCGACCTCGCTTCGTGACGATATTTTACATGCTTGCCACGACGAACCATCGGCCGGACACCTTGGCTACACGCGCACATTGCAACGAATTCGTCGCTCCTATTACTGGCCACGTCTCACGAAGACTGTCAAGCATTACGTTCGCACATGTCGCGACTGCCAACGTCGTAAGACTCCACCTGTCCGACCAGCGGGACTGTTACAACCAATCGCCACACCGAAAGCACCATTTCATCAGGTTGGCATGGACTTGCTGGGATCATTCCCCACGTCTGCGTCTGGAAATCGGTGGATTGTGGTCGCCACCGATTATTTAACACGATACTGCGAAACAAAGGCCCTGCCCAAAGCTACCGCAGCTGACATCGCCCACTTTTTCGTCAACAATATCGTCCTCCGTCACGGAGCGCCAGCTGTCATATTTACTGATCGTGGAACAGCTTTCACCGCAGAGATGCTACAGGAAGTATTGAGGCTCAGCGGCACAGAACATCGCAAAACCACGGCTTATCACCCCCAAACAAACGGACTCACTGAACGGCTGAACAAGACCATTGCAGATATGCTGTCAATGTATGTGGACATTGACCACAAGAACTGGGATGATATCCTCCCTTACGTAACTTTTGCTTACAACACTGCGGTGCAGGAAAGTACAGGTTTCACCCCATTCCGCTTAGTGTATGGTCGAGAGGTCACTACAATGCTCGACGCAATGCTCCTCCCCGACAACCAGGGACTGTTTAACACGAATGCTGTCACGTTCGCTCAACGCGCCGAGGAGGCCCGTCAACTCGCCCGATGCCGTATTGAGAGTCGCCAAACTGCAGACGCACGCCGCTACAATCTTCGGCACCGAGATGTTACCTTCAAACCAGGCGATGAAGTCTGGGTGTGGACCCCCATCCGACAGCGCGGCCGGTCAGAGAAGTTACTGCGGCGCTACTTCGGCCCCTACAAGGTTCTACGCCGACTCAGCGACGTAACCTACGAGGTTCTCCCAGAAGGCACCCCAAGACGTTCCCGTCGGCTTCCACAAACTGATGTGGTTCATGTTTCAAGGCTCAAGCCATATTTCTCGCGTCGTCAATCGAACGTAGAGTGACTTTGACTACAATGGCCACTTAGCGTCTTTCTTTTTGTTGCTTTTCTGCTTGTTATTGTTGTGTCCCACTTTCTCTAATTACTTCTTCAGTGACTGCAGCATGTTCATTTTGCCTTACGGGCACAGTTGTTTCGTTTGTATAGTGACGTTTTGATTTTCTTTCCTCCTTTTTTTTAGTGCGCATAACCAGCATCGAGACGATGCTTTTCTGAGAGAGGGAGTAATGCCACATGCCATCATTTATGAGCCATCCGCTGTGGCACGTACACGCGAGTGGAAGAAGAAGAGAACGTTGTTGTTGCTGGTCTGGTTCTGGGGAGGACGTCAACACCTGGCTGTCTGTCTTATTTCGCCCGTGACAATATTGATGTCTGGCAGCTACTGGCACCGTTTAACGTGTATGCACCCACTTTGATGATTGGTGGTACATCTCCATCCCGACGACTAACGTCCATGTTAAATGATTAAACAAACACTTGTGATAGCTGCAGTAGGTAACGGTGAAAGCGTAATCAGAGAACGAGGTGCGATAGCCAGAAGAGCATCGCATATTGGACGCAGAACTTGGTCGCCATCCCGCGGCATGATAAAATGTGATTGAACACCACGGCCGGACTAGAGGGAAACGCAAAGCGCGTCGTGCCGCCCCGGTAGCCCGGCCGCGTTTTTAGGGGCGAAGCTCCTTAAAGCGGCACCCGTTCGTCCTTTGTAGTGCGTAACCAGTCGTAATGCTAGTACCAGATCTTGACCTCCAAGGTGGTGCCGGTGGGAGATTTCTCCTGTGCGTTGTTGAACAATAAAAAATTCGCAGCGTGCGCGTTAACTAAAATTACGCCATCTCCCGCTAAACGGGACCATGAGGCGATGCGAAGCCGGAGCACTTGCACGATCGCGTTCCGTTGGCGTTCGTTGGGCATGCTACCGACCTCGTGTCGTGGAACGCGAAGAGGGACGCTACGCGCGTCGTGTCTTCCATCTAGCCTGGCCGTTAATTCTCACAGGGCGAGCGGGGAACGCGGTCGACAGGCGGGCGAGAGGGGGGGGGCAGCGTAGGAGAGGAGAGAGAAGGGGAGGGGACGCGCATGCGCTCGAGCTCATCGCGGCCTTGTGCAGGAGAGAATTTCGGCATGTCTAGCCCGCGTTTCAGAGGAAGAGTGGAAAGAGGGATGGGAGAGGGAGAGTGGAGAGGGAAAGTGGAAAGGGAAAGTGGAGATGGAAAGTGGAGAGGGGAATGGAGAGGGTGAGTGGAGTGGGGAAGGGGTAGAGGGGAAGGGGAATGGTGAGGGGAAGTGGAGAGGAGGTATGTGGAGAGGGTATGCGCATGCGCAGTGAGGGTGGTCACGCCGCACACCACCACCACCACCACCACCGGATTGAGCTCGACCTTAAGATACTTCGCATCTAAAAGCCGAATTCTTCTGTCTCTCATTCCCCATTAGCAGCCATTGTTTACCTCCAAGGTAGTGCCTGGTGAGATTTCTCCTGTGCGTGATTAAACAATAAAAATTTTGTTCAAAACGCCGTTGATTGATGAAATAAACCAAGGAAAGACGCCAGATGTTTTCTAAAAGCAAAACGAAAAGACGCCAGATGTTTCTAAAGCAAAACGAAAAGACGCCAGCTGCTTAACGAAAGACGCCAGATGTTTTCTAAAGCAATGGTTTTCTAAACAATTAAAATTCACAGCGTACATGTAAAATTAAAGTGAGGTGCAAGTCGTCATAACTCTCATCGAACCTTTAGTATAAACGCGCCCGACCTCACGTCGGTGATGATGTACTGGGCAGAATTCACGGAAGATTCGCGGTTTACCGATGAACCTCCGCAGCTTAGCCCACTCATCATCATTCACTCCGTGGATATGCTGTGATTTTTTTTTCTCGGGGTGAGCGCGTGAGCATGGAACGCGGTGTTACAGCCAGGTGAGGCAGGCGCGCGTCGCAGAGCTATTTTTGGTTTGTATTAGCGTGATGATATGAGCGAGGCCGACGCTTTTACGACGCTTGGACAAAGGTCGCCACCTCGCGGTGTGTTCAGGCATTGAGAAAATTCAACTTCTATTGAAAACGCGCCGAATGGGACGGACGAGTAACGCGTTGCAGGTGCTAGTCGCGGCGGCCACAGCAATGACGAATTACTTTACCACTCCCAGAGGTCAAAACCACCCAGCCTACCGGGAGAGTGGTAGATATAAAAGGCGCGTTCGTAAAGCCTCCAGAGTCTGTGACCGTGGCGCAGTGGATAGCGTGCCCGGCATCTGTTGTTGGGAACCGAGCGGTCGTGGGTGCGATGCCCGTTGACGGTACCTTTTTTTCTTTCCCATCTGATTGTGTATATTTTTTTCGACGTCATTTCTGTGACGGAAATACGTCACTGAAGTCTTGGTGGACCCCGGCATAAAACACTTTTGTGTTAAAAGTTTTATTGAATTGCTTAGCGACAGCGTTAAAGTGCCCGGGTCACCGAAAATGGGGCGTCGGCGTCGGCGGCACTTCTAGAAAGTGAAAAATCTTGATGGATAAAAAGAATAACATCAGGGTTGGAGCTTTGGCAATACACTCTAAGAAAAAAGAGAGTCAAAAGAGGGTCATGGAACCGCGACTCTCTTGGGGTGTCCATCTGACCCCTTTTGGAAGGTACAGGCAGAGAAAAAGAGTTAGCATTTTGAAAAGAGTCACTGGACCCTCCTGAAGTGCGTTTCGATTGGCTTCGGTATACGGAAGAGCCGCCATATACGCCATACATATCGCGCGCTTGCCCTTTGGCGCCGTTGTGGCGCCTTCCTCGCGGACGCAGACGGGATTGGCGCCGGGGTGGCGCGCCGCTCTCCTCTCTCAGTCGTCTCAGCAATCTCAGTCATCTCAGTCTCTCAGTTGTCTCAGTCTCCTCTATTGGAATGCGTTGCGTGTTTGCGTTGGTTGCGCGTCTTCGGTGGTGTTGACGCCGGCTCCGTGCACGAAGTGACGCTTGGAGGGCGGAATATTCATGGAGCTGCGGCCACCGACAACGGGCACCCGTTAAAGGTGAGTGTACTGCTTTCGTAGGTACTAATTATACAGCTTTAGCTGGGCGTCCGCAGCAGCCTTGCTGAAGTTATCTGCCAGCCATTTCCAACAGCAGCCTGCGTCCGCGGGGCTGCTGTCAGTTAACGAGTTACCACCGTTATGCGCATTGCTGTACAAGCTCCCATAAAGTGAGCGATGCAAACAATTATCGAGGGCCATTTCTTGCTGATCGCACGTTGTGTCTGAACTACTGAAGGTGCAAGATGTCGTTTTGAGATGCACTTCAGTCCACTTCATAATAACATTTCCATCAACCTTGAGTGTGCAGCGTGCTTCCGCGCGTGGGAACGTGAAAAAAAGCCTGTGCACACAACGCTCAGACGCACTATATATAATGGCTTTTGTTGGCTTAAATACGGCAGTTTGAGGTGCAGATATAGTACGGTGGCTTCCAGAACGTACGCGGTAGTCATTCAAGTTGGACACGCCTCGCCGCTAAAGTGAAAAAGCTCTAGACTTTCGACGGCGCGCGTTGTTGCGGCCGCCGCCGTGCACTCTTTTCGCTCGTTTCTGTTTGTTGTTTACGTGGCTTGCATACACTGCGATGACGTTGGGCATTATAACAGAATCGAGTGAGTGTACGTGGTTGTGGGAGTTATGTGCGCTGATTCTAGCATATGACATGTCTGATCTCGACGTAGACGGCGTACGCACGCGCTGGGTGTCGATCGGGCCCTCGTACTCGCATCTGTTTATTTGAGTATTTAAGGATGGGTTACGTTTGCAAAACATGCAGTTAATAACCGCTCACGGCATGCCCCTGACTGCGGGAGGATGTGCTTTGTTGTTTTGTTGTTAGCCTTTATTATGTCTGTGTGAACCACTTATTGTGTAGGTTTTGCGAACCTTTGCTGCAATTTCATTTTCTCATCATAATATTACGTTCTGCTTTTCAAATACCGTTTTTCATGGTGCTCACGCAGGACAGGAGCGACAACCTAGCAAGCCACAAGTCTGATGCCTCAAGCCGTCACCACTTTTTGATTTATTCTTAATCATAAGGAATAAATATGGAGACATGATGGCGATTTCTGCTGTTTATTTAGCACCATATGACACTGTGCACATCACAGTCACACATTTTAGTTGGCTATACTCATAGAAGCATGTAAATGAGGAATACCCAAACTTGTTAATTGGAAATCACAGACCATCTTTTCGCGCTTTCTAATAACTTTGCTAGAAAATATGTGTTGTTTTGACGAGTTTTATTAAAATAATGCTAAAACTGAACTATTCTTTTTTTGCAGTCGCTGGGCGGAACGGCAAGTATCATTGGACTTCCTTAAAATGAATACTCCACTATTTTCAACAGTAGTCGCGCAAAAGTAGAGCAAGGGTCAAATGAGTAGCTTAAAATACTTGTGGAGTCGCTTGATGCTTCGGTGTGGGTCCCTTGACCCCCGTAGGAGCGTTACCGGCAAGAGTCGTCTGACTCCCTATAAGTGGTAACGTGATCCTCCGGATGAGAGTCTTTCCACTCTTCCTAGAGAGCCAGGGGACTCTCCTAGAGCGAGCCGAGCCTGACCCACAAAGAGAGTCACCGTGACTATCTAAAGAGAGTCCTATACGTGGCAAGTCAGAACTCTCCGAAAAGAGTCACGCATACTCTTTTTTTTTCTAAGAGTGTACAGGCGTCATGTCGCACGAGGAATGGCGTTAGCAGATGTAATACAGCATGCCAGAAGGGTAGAATCACTTCAGGTGTCCCACCATGTGAATTGCCTAAAGAGGGGGTGGTTTAAAGCTGTCGATCCGTTACAAAAATCTCAGTGATACATATTTCACTATCATGATCCATAACATCCACAAAGCGTGAAGCTACGTGGATGGTCTTGCCTCACCGACACGTACTTGGTACTTAGCTGCAGAGGCTCAGCGCAGGTTAACGCGTTGAATTCGTGAGGTGGAGTCTTAGGGCCGATTACATTTTGACGTAGCGTTCGCGTCAGCCCGCAGCGGCGGGAGTTGGCGACGCCTGGTTCGTCACGTTACGTTGACGCGAAAACCGAGCACTCCATACTCTCCTTTGCGTGACGCGCTATGTCGCCTTGACGCATGCGCATTTGAGCGCACTCTGCGTCCCATTGACACGAAGAGACGCAGACCTAGTGGAGTATGGGTAACATCACCGGCGCGGAATGCAGCATGTCGAATCTCACGCCGGCTGCAGCCGGGGCACGCTGACGAACGCCGGACACGTCGGTCACGCCGCGCGTCGGGCGCGTTTGCTAGCGCAATAGTGCTGTGCCGAGCGTGCGCGCGCGTCGACGTTACGTCGGACTATAAAAAAGCCTTAAGCTCTTTTATAGTACGACACACCTTATGCGCTCAGGCTCTCGGCGTCTCCTGTGGTCGTAGCCCTTCCCGGTGTTTCGTGTTGTCGCCCGTCAAGGTAAAGCAAGATGCACAAATTACACATGTCCCCCTACGGGCAACCATGGTTGGATGCGAAATCATCGCGGGAGGTGCGAATCAAACTTACGTTTCTCTTATGTGATTTATGAGACGGTGGTTGTCGGGCGATTGATTAACCGCTCGCCGACGCTAACATTTACGTTCGGCTTCCCAAGCCTTCGTCTGCTCCGCGGCGGTGGCGCTGGCGCTCCAACTAGCACCGACGTTGACGTTGTTCATGGGGTTTCGCACACCGCTGCGCAGAGAGAGAATGACGGAAACACAGCGAACGCGCGCTTTCGCAGCATCGCAGCTTCGAGGTTCGCTTGCCGGCGTTACCGTTTACGTTCAGCTTCGCGCGCGTCCATAACGCCGTTGCGATGAAGAGTGCAGCGCTTGCCGGCGTTGCCGTTTACGTTCAGCCCCGTGAGCGTTCGTAGCGCCGTTGGGAAGGAGCGTGCAACGCTTGCGGGCGTTGCCGTTTACGTTCAACTTCGCAAGCGTCCATAGCGCCGTTGCGAATGAGAGTGCAATGGGTGCGAGCACGCGCCGCATTTATACGAGCGCTCAGCTATGGCGGAGAGACAGAAACGGGAGAGAAGAAACGAAGCGGAGGCAGCGCTCACGCCACCTCCTTCCACCTCCTCGCGCTCATGCGAAGTGAGGGGGAGCGTTGGCGCGTGCGCAGTATGAGTGCGGACGCCGCACAACGGACACTGCCCTGAGCATGGAGGAATAAAAAATTGGCCGCGCATCTGCGTGCTTCGCTGCAAATGTCGTCTAAAGACGATAGAAGAGGCGCTGCGTGAGATATAGACGCCATCTGGCAATACGTCGGGAAACATGAGTGCTGTGTTGCGGGCTGGTAGTCCCGGCGCACCAGCAGGCGAAGACCGGCGGTGACCAACGCGACCGGCGGGGACGCCAGCCAGCCCGAACACGCGGTTTGGCGCGAAGCGCCGAAGCAAAAGAAACGTCCGCACTCAACGAGTACTCTCCACACACTCTTTTATTTACACGTCGCCTGGGTAAAACAGGAATGCCAGAGCGGCGCCCCATGGCATTCGTACAGTGCAATACTGAACCGAAACCGAAACACAACAATGAGCTCGTGCAGAGGGCGCGGAGGAAGGCAAGTTTCAGCACAGTCGCATTTTCAGCGCAGCTTAAGAAACTAGGGTCTCTAGAATTATGTATCTATGTATTTTCTATTAAAGGAACACACCACCTAACACTTGCCTAGTGATGTTGCGCCTCAGATATGCGTAATGTTTGCTTTTTCATCAACAATGTACACAAGTATGAACCTAGTCAGCCGTTCAAGATGACTGGCCCTTGGGCAAGTGGTTCAACTTTGGCTGGGTGGCTGTATCGAGTGACGTGCCGACAAACAAAGGCATACAGACAGACCAAAATTTCTGCGTTTAAGTTCCCCAAGAAAGACTATCGTCTTTAAAAAACTCACGCCATATCCACGAAGTGAATGACGATAGAGGAGCTGGCTCGGAGATGATCCCATAAACCGTGAATGCGCGTGAGCGTGCGCATGCTACAGTTGGCTGTGATATATATGTGGTTTGGCCAGCGTTGTTGTCATAATCAAGGCGCTCGAAGAAGAAGAGGACTAAGACTGCTCTTTCGCGCGAGCGTGTCCATGCTACAGTTGGCTATGATATACATCATACATGTGGTTTTGCCTGCGTTAGTATCACCATCAAGGCGCTCGAAGAACAAGAGGAAGAGACTTCTCTTTCGCGCGAGCTGCGCCTGTATCGGTCACTTCTGGAACTAAGGTTACGCGTACGCCGCAGGACTTTGCCCCAGCTATAGCGAACTATATATGTTCCAGTTCACTATAGCCCCAGCTTAAGAACCTTGCGAGCCAGCTCCTAAAAACTAGGAGGAAGCGCCACGGGACATTTTTGAAGCCCAGCCAAAAGAAATGAAACAGGGGCATGCTGGGAAATGAGCACCCCCACGTGATAGGCTAGCGGTGAGTTTTACGCGTAGTGTCTCTGAGGCCATTAACCCATGCATTTTCTTCCATGGTGGCGTCGAAGGTTGCGTCGCACTTTTTCCCGTTCCTCCGTGGAGGCATCATGGGACGCAATATATCGGTGCTGGCTCCCGCAGCTTGCATTATTTTGCGTGTGCATCTGTGTCGCATTGGAGCTCTTTCGCCTGTGGTCACCTCTATTTGCCACAACCAGCCACAACGTTCTCGTTCGAATCATCGAGCAGGCAAAACGAGCCCCGGAATGCACATACCATGAGGTGCTGTGTGCTTAGGTGCACAAGCGTCGCACGTGTCCCGTGTGCGCGTGTGAAGTATTTTATGCCCCCTTTTAAAAGTGAGGACACAAAAGGCAGCCCTTTCAAATCGGCAGGATCATTAAGTACGACAAGCAGCGTCTAGGGAACGAGCGACCGAAATCAATGCACATTGACCTCGAGGCACCAAGCTCACCACGGCAGGCGGCCTACGCTTGTCAACGTGCTTCAAGCCCGGTGTCAACTAGAACTTACCGAGAACCAAACAAGGCTCACTTCCCAGCAGGCAACGCACTGAAGACCAAGTGGGAAAGGAGAAACGACGAGGGAGTGGCTACAGAGTAGGTTGGCTTGTGGATGTAGGCGCGCTCCCTCCTAACTTTTTTCTTTCCTCCATGGCCCCGAGCATAAGATGCTTTCGCATCTAAAAGGCGGCGCCTTAATTCGCCTAGGAAAAGATCCTGCAAACGTGCGCTCGCCCGCGAGAGACTACGCCACGTACGCTTCTCGGAGTGGCAAATAAGGCGGCGCGTTGGCTTAGGTAAATTCTGTTTCTGCGATGGACGCTGTCCGTGACGGGCGCCGAACGCTGTCTGTAGTAATGAGAGGACGGTCCTGTCATTGCCATTGACGTGTCCCTATGAGACACAGCGGTGCATCGCACGTCCCCGGTTTCAAGCTAGTGGAGCTGTTTAGAGACAGGATTTGTGTCTTAGTCCGTCATGTTGAAGTGCCGAGTAGTAGGCAAAATTGAGATAGTGGACTGAGCAAGCAACAAGTTGTCAAAAGGCCGTAAGTTGTGACCAACACATTTAAGGGTTTCGAAGGAGGAACCGAAGATGAACGAGAGCGATTTCATTTTGCTTTTGCTGTTTTGAGTTTATTTGCTTTCGTTGTTGATTATTTTCCGCGAAAAATCGGATATCGGACATCATACGCCGTTAGACAGTGTTAGCTGAAGAGGCCCATGGAAAAGTATATTCTAAAAAAAACTGTAATAACGTCGGTGTGTGGGATCGCAAGAACTGTTTTGGCGATGTAGTTATGAATGGCTGCAGATTCTAAAGAACCTTATATTCCACATTGCTGCCTTCATCTTTTTCACTTTCGTCTATTTGAGCCACTCAAAATTAAAACTTTGTTACATTTGGAGAAAAGTTCAGCAGTTTGTTAAATTTCAGCAATACATGTGCTTTCTATCCCCATATCATGCAGGAGAGCTGCTTGGCGCCTGTCTTCCATAGTATAGGACAGCAAAGACGGTACTTGAAAAAATGCTTAGTATGGATGACGAAAAAAAGATGTCATCGGTACAATAATATTATGCATGTTTCGTGATGCTTTCGTCGCCGAGAGAAAATGTGTGGGGATTTGAAAAGACGGAACAAATCTGAGCTTCTTATTGCGCCCTACTATATGAGGGAGCGCTAAGGATTCTTCCCTTTTACGTGGAAAAATACTGACAGAGTACAGGTGTACGAGCATAAAAAACTGCTCTACATGAAAGAGCGAAGAAAGAGCACAGACCACAGCGTCATGGTACCTGTTCTTCCTTCGTCCTGTCGTTCAAGGCTGATTTTGTAGCGCTAGCTACACTTGAATAACCGGAGCCGATTTCGCGTGGATCCTCATGAGCCGTGTTGCGCATGCGCAAGGATCAGTGATGTCACACGGCTGGCTCACCACTCTCCGCCACCGCAATCTCACGCCCTCTCCGCAACCGCCGCGCGCGACTCGCCGCTGCTGGTCTGCTCATTCGAGAGGTGTGACGTCGTAGCCATGGTAGACACACTGGCGCCGGCGCGCGAGCAGCTATTCGCCTTCGCATTGCAGTCGCCGTCTGACACTGCGCAGGAGGCGCGTGATAGCGCCTCTGACTGGCGTTTGCAGGTGGGTAACGCCACGGAGAAGGAGAGCGCAAATGCTGCTTAACGGCGCAGGAGAGGCTAGAAGCTTATCTCATCGGATCCCGAAGTAGCTGCCTGGCAATTAGCGGTTCAGCGTGCGAAGAATGAACAGAAGAAGGCTAAGAATCGTAAACAATGTGGAAAGCTAAGAATAATCAGCTGAACCTTTTGCTAACGCTACGTATATCCTGGCATAGTCGAGCTAAGCCACTGCAAATTTTTCTATGCTCGCAATTATGAACCAACGAAGGCAAATGCATACTCTACTGTAGTACAGGATCCTCGCCAATCCTCGCTAAAAACACGTGGGAGGGGGTGGGGTAACTGTGGAAGAGCGATAAGCTCTGCCGGCACTCAGAATGTGCTTAGAAAAATTGTTGACGACATAGCGTATAATATACTGCAATAAGAGACAGCGCCAAGGCGTCGAAATAATGGAGTCTGAGCTTGACAGATGTTACGGTTTGGGTTTAGATGGAATGGTAAAGGATTCGATAATAATAATATTTGCCGGTGCGTTACGCGCCAATGCATGGCAGGCTTATGAGACACATCGGGGTAGGTTTCTGCAGATGAGTTTGGACCACCTGGGGTTGTAGAATAGAAAAGTGGAACTGGTTGGAATATTTCCACGGTAGATGCAGCGCTGAGAGAGGAAGCCGTAAAAACCAGAAAACGAACCAGCGCTCGTCCTGTGGTTTCTCATTCTACATCTTCGGCTTTCAGCCCTGCAACAACCATGCTCATGTTGTTCTTTAACGCGCACCTAAATGTAAGCGCACGAACGTTGCCGTAGATGAATTGTACTGGAGGCTCCTTAGAATAAAAGGCGAACAATTTAGAATGCCTTGCGCTCGACTATCGGAGAAGTGTTAACAGCTTCCCTTAACTAACACAGAGGACCGTGGCAAATTACAGTAAGCCAGTATCAATGGATCCAGGTCTAAGAGGATTCTCTGGTAAGTCCCATTCGTTGGAGTAGCAGGAGTGGCCCAAGTTTCTATGTTACTTGTTCATAATATAAAAGTATAAGCTTTGTGTCAAAGCTGTTCTGTTAAACCATGAGAAGACATCAGTAAAACGAACATTGAACTTTATAATTCAAATTCAAACATAATTTTGTAACGTCTCTTCTTGGCATAATTACGACGCCTAAAAGCATACGAATTGCGCTACAAATGAGACGGAAGACTCGCTAACACTAGACCTTTTTTTGCGACAAATGGTGGTGAAGAAGAGATGGTGGAAACACCAACAAAGACACTGTGAGAGCAAAAGCGCGACTAAACGCTGCAGTAATTCAACGCAAACAACTTTAGTATTTATATAAGTTTGAGATGGTGCGCGAACTTTCGATACAAGTGATGGCATCACCGCAAAAAAATATTTTACGACGGCAATTTCGGGAGTGCATTCACTGTTGCTATTGTGCATTGCAGTTAGTAAAGACGTTTAAAATAATTGCCTGGAAAAATCTCCTCCAAGATCCTTCCAGATAGCGCGTAAGAGTGCAGCAAACGTGTGCAGTGAACGGAAGCCGCAGGGGGACACGTCGAGAAGGCCAACCGAGTATTAAACGAAGATGGCTAAATCCGAGCGTCACATGTTTTGCGCGGATCTCTCGTGTGTTAACCCAGGGATTTCCAGTTCCGCAAATATTTTTCATGTTTCCTAGTGACAACGGGTGAGCACAAGTATTTGGGTTCATTATTAGATGCGAAGCAGCTCTTTGACTCACGTGTGTAACGCCGTCCGTTACGTGCGTCCGTACGAATGCGCCGCAACGCATTCCCGTCGCCGTAGGTGTTGAAGCGTTGCCAAGTAGGTCACGCCACAGCTTTACGTTGACGTCACGCTCCCCTCGCACGCTTCCCTCGCAGGTGGGCGCTGACGTCACTCTCTCCCTCACCCGCAGCATGCTCGCCGTCATGGAGGAAGGAAAAACTAAGGAGAGGCCCTATCGTATCCCAATGCATTGCGAAAAGTGTGGCGGAAGTGACGTCAGATTTATGGGGCAAACAAACCGGTATGGGGCAAACAAAACAGCAGACGCCCCGCGGCGTGCTCTCCGCGGTGGTTCGCTTCTGCTCAGATTTGTAGTCCCGGCGTAAACTTAGCGCGTATTGTGCGGTTCGCGCGTAGTAAAACGTTGCAAGCAGACGTTTACCAGGCTGTTCGTGCGTGGCAGGCCCGAGCACTGCGTGCTGAAATTCTTCGTGGAGCGTTTTTGTGCAACAGTACAGAAAGTACCGGTACGTGCCGTATTCAAAAACATTCAGCCCCTGCCTTATCGTATTCGAACTCACCTAGCAGTGACTTACGCGTTCTGCTGGGCTTTAGGCCTTTCTTTTCCTTTCTCGTAGCCTGATTTCCAGATCTATCGCCCAATTAGCGGTTCTTTGTTCGTGTATATGGAGTAAGCGTAGCAGCTATTCGGCGCAACGCCGACGTATAGGTGACGCAACATCACGTCGAAAAGAGGACACCGCGGTGTATTGTATACGCGACCGTGCATGTAAAGTTTGTAATTCCAGTGCGCACACAACACAAGCACGCAACGAGCGCACACCGCACACTACATACATCACGTAGTCCGATAACAACAACAAACGTTTATTGCCCTTTCGTTTGAACGACACAGCCTCTAAAACGTACGATGCCTTCCGCGCATTGTATGTACGGCGCGTCAGACGCCAAAAACATATTTTCACGTGTGTTCCGAGTTGACAGAATGAGTAACAAGCAACAGAGCGCACATCCGAGAGCTTCGCACGCAAATACCATGCCTTAGTGAACAGTAATGAAGCGAACGTATACGTACACATGAAAGGTGACACCCGGTATTGTCCGCAGTGCACGCGATTTGCACAGGGTATGTGCAACAGCTGGGCATTGCGTAGCTTTCCTAAAGAACACACACAAAGAGCAGCAAGCATGAATCGACTACACCGCTTGCACGGCGAAAAACAAACAAACAAAAAAAGGCTGCAATGTTTCGCGATGCGCGCATGCGCTTGCAAACGTCGCGACGGAAATCGCAAAATGTTTCGCTGCGCCTTCGCTAGGAGGCGATGCGGGTGTTTGCGATGTGGAGGCTTCACGAATGTGACGTCAGGGCCTCTCCTTAGTATTCCTTCCTCTATGCTCGCCGTAGCGCCCGCAGCTGCCGGCTGCTCCGCCCGCTCGGAACACCTCTGAACGTGTCACTTCTCTCTCGCTTCACCCGTGGTAGTCAAGGCGTAACGCGCGCCTGCTCCGGTCCAGCGCCCGTGTCTCGACTCCGAAGAAACAACGACTACGAAGTCTTGGCAAACGCTTTAATGAATCTTACACGAAACCCAACCCGCCTCCCGTGTCTTTGCGTTTCAAACAAACGTTTACTCGAGTAAACGCTACACCGAGTTTCGATTCAAAACCGTTCTTCCAGCACTCGCGTCGACGCCCGTTTCAACCGGGTCAACGCCGTGCGCACCGCTGCTGCTTCGCATCCCATCAGGGTTCCCTTCGGGGAGATGGTCCAAGTTTTTT